>NW_027632409.1:2419975-2611381 GCF_902686455.1 Sciurus vulgaris
GAAGTGTTCATTTTCAAAAGCTGAACATAATTACCATATTGTCTGTAACAATTAAGCTTCAATTCAACTGCTTATACAGATAAATTTTACTATGAAAAACAATGATTTTTATCTGGCCACATTCTATGATGCTAATTATTTGACTAACAGATCCTTTGGGAGAACTAAATGATTCAATCTTTTTCACAGTATCTATGCCATCCCTAACAAACCCAAATACTACATGCTAAAAGTCCAAATGTTCTGCTTTGTTCAATGTTATAAAAAAATGGAGAATTATTAGTATTTGGGCCTCAATTGGCCATAGAGAGTAAGCCAGGACCAGTATGTTAAACATCAAAGTTCTCATCTTCCAATTTATCTCCATAAATGGACTGTCCTCCTGTTCCATCACATTTTGTGATATCTCCCTGCTGAAAGAAAGATTTCAATTAATAGGAATTCTGAGTAAAACAATAAATATACATAGAAGTTGTCACTATAGGCTAAATCCTGACTACCCAGTTTATTTAAGAATGCATTTTGAAATTAAATACTTATTTGTGAATGAAGATAAAAAATGAAAAGTCCATTTTTCCACCCTTAGGTTCCACCATGGTTCAGGTGTTAGAAATTTAGACCCTTTTAAGCTTCAAAGTTCTGGGCAGAATTAGGAAACCAGTGGCAATGACAACTCTTATTTGGGAAAGCTAAAGAAATCTTAAGAAAACTACATGATGAGGTCAAGAAGAAAGCCACAAATTCCCCAAGTTACTGTGGTGTACAGTCTTTTAATTTCAATTACAACAGGTAGTTAGTACTTACTTGGCAAACAAAATCTAGAATTACTCTGTGAAAAATGGAGTTCTTAAAACCAAAGCCCTTCTCTCCAGTGCAGAGTGCTCTGAAGTTCTCAGCAGTTCAAGGAACAACATTTGGAAGTAATTCAAATGTTCACTATCTGCACAAACATCAAAAAATACCACAGGATTTGTCTCCTTTGATAACTCTGCTGCCAGAGTTACCTCTCCTTTCTGGAGTTTCCATAAATTTTGCTGAAATTCTTCAAATTTTTCTTAAAAGACTCAGCCATTTCTTTTGTTTTAAATCTCACTGCAAGTTGTTCCACTTTTGCTTCTCTATCTATTGGAAAAAGAAGTGATCAGAATATTAACATAAGTTATAAATTGTTTTATGTTTCTTATAGGTTTTAGAAAAGTCCAAAAGGGAAAGAAAATTAGCATTTAAAGTTAGAAAATCACCACCATAATCTGAAGCAGTCCAAACTAAAGTTTTATTTGAAATATTTAGGGTTTTCAATCCCATTGTTTTGGTGATAACATGGTTTGCACACACATTAAATATCTGGTCTCTTCTCATTAGGATCTGATAGTAATTCTTCATTGTATGTCAAATAATCTTTACATCTCTAACACCTTGCTCCTTCTACTGACTGACATCTCTATCCCACCTATAAAGTTTGGCTCACTTTAAACAAAATTTCTTCATTTCATAGGTAGAAGATTTTACTTCTACCTATGAAAAAAGATGACCTCATCTGTAAGCTGATGCTTATATTTCCAAAACAAATTTCAAAAAGCCAAATTTTTAAACAGATTTTTCCTGTAAGGACATTAATAGATTTTACTTTACAGGTTAAGAGCCTTCAAAAAGTGCTGGTTCTTGAAAAGAAATACTAACTACTGATTGAGTTTGAAAAATGACAAAATAATTTTCTAAAACAACATTCTTGTCCAAAAACTGTTAAAGATTACTTTTTACTGAAATGACTTTGGCAAGTATGGAAATTACTTTATCCCCAGAATTACAGTATGAAAACAAATATGATATTCTTAAAACATAAGAAAAATATATTTCTTCCCAACAATTACATATACTAATTACAAAGCAAAATCTATATACAAATTTTAAAAGAGGGCTCAGGTATAATCTGAAATAGAGCACTTGCATAGCATGTCTGAGGTCCTTGGGTTCAATCCCTAGCACTGCTAAAACAAAACAAACAAACAAAAAAAAAAATAAGGAAAAAAACCTGAAGTATACTTAAAAGTAGAATGCCTAAGCCTGGAACAGTGGTACATGTTTGTAATCCCATCAAGTATAGAGGCAGACGCAGGATTTCAAGTTGAAGGTCAGCCTCAGCAATTTAGTGAGAACCTAAGCATCTTAGAAAGACCCTGTTTCAAAATAAAAAAAAAATAAAGAACTAAGCATGTAGCATAGTGACAAAGTACTCCTGGGTTAAACCCCTAGTACCAAAACCAAAAATAAATAAATAAATAAACAAACAAAAACACAGGTGTCTAACAAATAGAGCTACTACTTCAGATTATAAGTGTTCTGAAAGAAACAACCATAGTCCTAACAAATCAATCCAGGGTAAGTTTTCAGCTTAAAATGAAAATTAAGTAATTAGTAAAATTTTCAGTCCCTGACATTTACTTCTGGTAATGATACTATTGGTTCATAATATCTTCACTATGAACTACTTCTTCAACATTACCATCTTCATCTTCACCAGCTTTACTGATTGTCTGTGTTTCAAACACAGTTGCTCCAGTATTTGTCCACTGGAAATTTTTATCTGAGAAAAAAATGAGGATATGTAAAACACATAATCTACTTTTTAAAGGTTTTTAAAATCCTGCTCTTAGATTATTAGTGCAACATTACCATTTTCTACAAATAAAACATCTATTAAAAATGTTTAAAATAAGCCATGTAGGGTGGCTGGTGAGGCAGAGCTAGAGAACTAAAATTTCAAAGACAGTCTCAGAAATTTGGTGAAGTTTTAAGTAACTTAGTAAGTCTGTGTCTTAAAATAAAAAAGGCTGGGAATGAAGCTCAGTAAAGCATCCCTGGGTTCAATCCCAGAACCACCACACTTGGCTTGTAGATTCTGTTTTAGTTTCCTTTCTAGTAGACAAATCTACAGGTTTGTCCACACTCCAGGGGAAACAGATAATGAACTAATAGGTTTGGTAGTAGAATCACGTTCTTCAGATTTACAGAAAAATGCTGCAGTAACTTCAGTTCCACCTGTGTACACACGGTCAGTTGTGCTAGTTATTTCCTCACTCTGGGATCTCTGCACAGAGAAAGTAACAAAGTAGTATGCCATTAAACACTGACTTATACCTCTCATGCACAAGGCCCTGGGTTCTAATCCCCAGCATCACAAAAAAAGAAGATATCACAATACTAGACCTAAAACTATACCACAGAGCAGAAGTAACAAAAATGATATGGTATTGGCACAGACCAATGATATAGAGGAGAAGACACAGAAACAAACCCACATGAATAACTCATACCAGACAAAGGAGCTAAAAACATACAAAGGAGAAAAGATAGCCTGTTCAACAAATGGTGCTTGCAAAACTATAAATCCATATGCAGTAAAATGAAATTAAATGTCTATCTCTCACCCTGCACAAAACTCAACTCAAAATGAATCAAGGACCTAGGAATTAGACCAGAGAGGCTGCACCAAATAGAAGAAAATGTAGGCTCAAATTTTTATCATGTTGGCTTAGGATCAGACTTCCTTAACAAGACTCCCAAAGCACAAGAAATCAAAGCAAGAATTAATAAATGGGATGGACTCAAATGAAGAAGCTTTTTCTCAGCAAAGGATACAATCAATAATGTGAAAAGAGAGCCTGCAGAGTGGGAGAAAATCTTTTCTACGAGTACTTCATATACAGCACTTATCTCCAAAATTTATAAAGAACTTATAAAACTTTACACCAAAAATACAAAGAAACCAATCAATAAATGGGCCAAGGAACTGGGCAGACATTTTACAGAAGACATATAGGTGATTAATAAATATATGGAAAAGTGTTCAACCTCCCTAGTAATTAGAGAAATGCAAATTAAAACAACTCTAAGATTTCATGTTAGTCCAAATAAAATGGCTATTATCAATAACACAAACAATAATAGATGTTGCTATGGATGTGGGGAAAAAGGCATACTTTTAAATTGCTGGTGGAGCTGCAAATTGGTGCAGCCACTCTGGAATGCAGTGTGGAGAATCCTCAGAAAACTTGGAATAGACCTTCCCTTTGACCCAGTTATACCACACCTCAGTTTAGACCCAAAGAACTTAAAATACATAAGCATACTACAGTAACACAGCCACATCAATGTTCATACAGCTCAATTCACAATAGCTAGATTGTGGAACCAACCTAGATGCCCTTCAATATATGAATGGATAAAGAAACTGTGTTATATACACACAATGGAATATGATTTAGCCATCAAGAAGAATAATATTATGGCATTTGAAAATAAATGGATGGATTTGGAGAATATCATGCTAAGTGAAAGAAGCCAATCCCAAAAAACCAAAGGCCCAATGTTTCCCCTGATAAGTGGAAAATGATACATAATGGGGGAGAGTGAGAGAAGAATGGAGGAACTTTAGATTATGTAGACTTGAGATTATGACAGGGAAGGGGATATGAAAAATTGTGGAATGAGACAGACATCATTACCCTATGTATATATATGATTACATGAATGATAGGAATCTACATCATGTACAACCATAGAAGCAAATTATGTACCCATTCATGTACAATGAATCAAAATGCAGTGTGTAAAAAATTTAAAAATAAATAATTTAAAATGAAAAAAAAAACAAGTTGCTATTTCTTATAAAAAATACTGACTTACAAAAAGGATCACATAACCTGTTTTACAAGAATGCAAGGAGTTGGACTTCTGGAAAGATGTAATAAACACTTCACTTTTTCTCTCCCCAAACCTACAACTAATGTCTGGACAGAAATATGCACAGCAACTCTATAGGAAACTCTGAAAGGTGGATAAGCATAGCAGACTTAAGTATCATAGAACCAGATGGGAACTCTGGTGGTGACATCCATGTGGAATTTTTATCTATCTCTCCTATATTCCAGCCTGGTATTACAATGGTTCAATGAAGTGGAACTGCCAATGGCACACACACAACAAAATCTCAAGCCAGTTAGTTCTCTTTGACCAGAGGAGTGAGTGATCATCAAATGACTTATGTGTTGGAACTATCCAAAGCAGACTTCAAAGAAGATATTATGACAATAGTCCAAGGAGAAAGGACAGCCACTCTTAAGTGAAAACAGACTTTCTCAGTAAATAAGCAATTATAAAAAAGAACCAAATGGGAATTTTACAGTGAAACTTATAGTAAGAGAAATAATTTTATAGACTACTTCATCCACCAACAGTAAAATATACATTCTTCAGAGGCTTACATGGAACATTTACCAAGAAAGACCATGTGCTAGGGCACGTGTTATGGTTCAATGGTAGAGCACTTGGTTAACAAGCATAAGGTCCTTGGATTTGCTACCCAGCACAACATAAAAATGAAAAAGAGGTCACTTAAAAGAATAGAAAACACACAAAGCATACTATCAAACCAAAATGGAATTAAACTTGAAATCATTAATGAAAATATTCACTAGAAAAAATCCAAACTATTGGGAAATTGAACATAAATAACATCAAAAAAAAGTTTCAAAAGAAATTAAAAATTCTTTGAATTGAATAAAAATAAAAATATAACCCATCAAAATTGGAGAGGTTCCATGAAAACAAGGATGTGGACCATTTAGAGCAATAAATGTATCAATTTAAAAAGATCTAAAATCAAAATCTAAACATCTACCTTGAGAAACTAGAGAAAGAGCAAAATAAACCTACAGCAAGTAGATAGAATTAAAAGATCAGAAACCAATGAAATGGGGCTGGGACTATAGCTCAGTATCAGAGCACTTGCCCCACATGTGTGAAGCACTGAGTTCAATTCTTAGTACCACACAAAAATAATAAAACAAAATAAAATAAAGGTATTCTGCTCACCTTCAAGTATAAACTATAAAAGTTTTAAAAAGAGAAATCAATGAAATGGGAAATCAACACATGAAAGAAAAAAATCAAAACCCAAAACTTCTTTTTCAAGAACAATAAAAGTTGAAAAACCTGTCACCATGCTAACCAAGAAGAGAGGAGTCACAAATTACATCACAAATGAAACAGGACTCAAAACTAATGATCTCATGGACATTAACAGTAAAAATAAGAATATCATGCACAGCACTATGTCTACAAATTTGATTTAGATTGATTCCTTAAAAGGTGCAACCTACCAAAATGCATACAAGGAGTAATAACCTCAATAGACCTGTACATGTATGTTAAAAACAGTGAATTAACAATATCTTCCAAAAAGAAAACATCAGATTCAGATGGTTCTATTAAATATTCAATAAAGAAATAACAATTTCTACAATGTCTACCAAGAAACAGAAGCAGAGGAAATGCTTCCTAACTCATCCTTTGAGGAAAGCATCACCCTAATACCCAAGTCAAATATTACCGCAAGGATAAACAGACCAGTTTCTCTCATGACAACAAAAACAAAATCCAACAACAAAATCCTCAACAAAATCAGGATAGGGGGGTGTACCTAGTGGTACGGCACATGTTAAAAAGGCTGTGGGTTCAAGAAACTATGCAACCCCACGAATGAAACAGAATCAACACTACAGCTTATAGGCACAGGCAATGACTTTCTCAATAGGACCCCAAAAGCTCAGGAAATAATGCCAAGAATTAATAAATAGGACAGCATCAATTAAAAGGCTTCTGCCCAGCAAAGGAAACAATTAGAAATGTGAAAAGAGAACCTAAATAATGGGTGAAAATCTTTGCTAGCTACTCTTCTGATAATTTATATCTAGAATATTTAAAGACTTCACACTAAGAAAAAAAATCTTACACCAAAATTTACACCAAAATACCAAATAATCTTATTAATAAATGGGCAAACAAATTAAAGACACTAAAAAAAAGAAATACAAATGGCCAACAAATATAAGAAATAAAGTTCAACATTGTTAGCAATTTGGTAATTGCAAATCAAAACTACACTGAGATTTCATTCACACCAGTCAGAATAGCAGTCATCAAGAACAAAAATAATAAATCCTGGAGAAGATGTAGAGAAAAAGGAAAAATTTACAGTGTTGGTGGGACTGCAAATTTGTAAAACCACTGTGGAACTCAGTATGAAGTTTCCTTAGAAGACTAGGCATGGAACCACCACATGACCCAGCTATACCAAACCTTGGAGTTTATTCAAGAAAATGGAACTGGAGACCCTTATATTAAGTGAAATAAGGCAAACTCAGAAGGTTAAGGATCATATGTCTCTCTCACATGCAGAAGCTAGAGAAGAAAGAAAGAAAAGGTGGAGGTGGGGGGAATCTCCTAAAAATCAAAGGGAGGTCAGCAGAGAAAAGGGGTCAAAGAGTGGGAGGTGGGGGGGAGGAGCTTGCCAGAGAGTGATATTGGCTAAATTACATTAATATATTATATGCATCTATGAATATATAACAAAAAAATCCCATTATGCACAAACTATAATTCATCAATTTTTAAAAATATGGGAGAAAAAAATCAATATATAAAATGAATTATATACCACAACCAAGTAAAATTTACTACAATGATGGAAGTCTGCATGAATATGTGAAAACTGATTACAGCAATGTATTCATAAAACAGCTGAAAGAATAATCCTAAGTTCATGTTAATAGTTACAGAAAAATCATTTGCTAATATCCAACACCATAATAAAAACTCTCCATAAATTATGAATACGGAACTCATTAAATTTGATAAAGAACATCTACCAAAAAAATTGCAGTTAACATGATATTTAACAGTGAGAAACTACCTTTCTTATTAAGAACAATAGCAAGGTATGAATATTCCCTCATATCAGAAGATATATTAGAAATTCACAAGATACACTGAAATAAAAGGTGTAAAGATATAAAGATTGGAAAGGAAAAAATAAAACTGTCAGTGTTTACTGATGATATGATTGTAAATGTAAAAATAAAAAACACAAAGAATACACAATTTCCTGGATCTGCTAAGTACTAACAAGATTATGGGGTAAAAACTGAAAACACAACAGTCAATTGCCAACTGGGTATGGTGTCACATACCTGTAATCCCCAAACGACTCAGGAAGCTGAGGTAGGATTGCCTGGGTAATTTAGCAGGACCCTATCTCAAAATAAAAGTTTAAAAAGCAACAGTGATATAGTTCTTTGATAGATCCCTTGCCTAGCCCACACAAATATCTTTTTTTCAATCCCTAGTACCACAACAATGGTACAACAATAAAATTTAAAAGAATTCTGAATTTTGAAATAATTTTTAAAAAATGAAAACAGTAATAAAAAAATAAAAGGGATACATGCAACTAAAAAGAAAATGATAAAAGTCTAACCATGACTATTACATTAATTAAATTGTAAATTGCTTATACATCAATAAAACATTATCCAATTAGATTTTTAAAGAAACTGCCAAAATTCAGTCCAAAGGAAATCATTATGATATAGGTGGTTAAAAAAAATTTACACCACACAAATACATATACTTAAGCACAAAAATATGATTGAGTTAATCTTTTTTACCAGATAAAGCAGATTCAAGAAAAATAACAAGGGATAAAGAAGGATGATCAAGACAAAGGAGTCAATTTTTCACTTCTGAAAGAGAGATGATTATAAATACACCCCTTCATAAAAACAAGAAAATAATTAACAAAGATGATCAAAATCAACTTCTTAACCAACCCTAGAAATTAACCAAATGGGGACTGGGGTTGCAGCTCAGTGGTAAAGCACCTGCCTAGCGCATATGAGGCAATGGGTTCAATTCTCAGCACTGCATATAAATAAGTAAATGACCATTGATAACTAAAAGATATTAAAAAACTCAGCCCAAACACCATATGATCAGTGGCTGATAGGGATGGAGATCAGGGATATAAGAGAGGACTTTTCAGGACAGTGAAATCACATTGTAGGACACTATAATGGTGTGCACATTATTCATTAAGTACTTGTCCAAACTCATAGAAAGTACAAGACAAGGGGGAAAAATGTAAACTATAAACTTTGGGTAGTGATGCATGAATACAGGTTCTAGGATTTTAACAAATATGCCCCCATAGTACAGGTTGTTAATGAGGGAGAAAATATCTATGTTGAGAGCAGGAGATACATGGATATCTCTGGTACCTTCCTATAAACTTAAATGTGCTGCAGAAAGTAAAGTCTACTTTTAAAAAAATCACTAGAAGGGGATCAACAGCAGATCTGACTGGCAAAAGAAATCAATAAGCTAGAGATAAATGAATTGAGATTATCTAGTGTGAGAAATCTAAAGAAAAAAGAACCAGTGAAGAAAATTTAAAAAGGTTTCAATGACCTACATGATAACCATCTAGCATATCAATGTATGCATAATGGGAAACCCAGAAGAAGAGGAAAGGATAGAATATTTGAGTAATGTCCAAAAACATCCAAAAAGTCTTTATGAACTCCAATAGAGATACAATAAATAAGATACACACTTAAATTTATCACAGATAAACTATCAAAGGCTAAATATTAAGAGAACTTTCTTGAAAGCAGAAAGTTCATTCCATACAAGGGATGCTCAGTAAGATTAATAAAGGGCTAGGCTTGTAGCTCAGTGATAGAGTGCTTGCATAGCATGTGTGAGGCACTGGCTTTGATTCTCAGAACCACATATAAATAAATAAAATAAAGATTCATCAACAAATAAAAAATAATAATTTAAAGAATTAATAGGAAAGCCCTTACAGAAATCAGAGTCAGAAAACTGGGATAGGTCTGAGGTTGTGTCTCAATGGTACAGTGCTTGCCTAGCACATGTGAGGCACTGGGTCCAATCCTCAGTACCACATTAAAAAAATAAATAAAATTATGTATATCTACAACTAAAAAAGAAAAAGAAAAGAAAACATTGGGATTACATATTCAAAGTGCTGAAAGAATGTGAACCAAGAGTTTTATATCCAACACAACTACCATTTTTAAAAAAGAGAAATTAAAGTATCACAGATAAGCAGAAACTGAAAAAACTTGTTAGCAGATCTGTCCTACAAGAAGAAATAAATGTGTCCATTAGGCTGAATTGAGAGGACATACAATGTAACTTGAATCCATACAGAACTATAAAGTAGGTAAATAATAACTCTAAGCAAAAAAAAAAAAAAAAAAAGAAAATTAGTAACTCTTTCCCTGGCATTTTATAATCATAATTTTTAAAGATGCATATTATAACAATAAGAGCAAACCAAACTTTACTGTTTTAACAGGCTAAGAAACAGAAAATAGGGCTGGGGATATAGCTCAGTTGGTAACATGCTTATCTTGCAAGCCAAAGGTCCTAGGTTTGACCCAGCACTGCAAAAAAATAAATAAATAAATAAAAAATATATTAAAAATCAAAAATTACCAAACTTACTGAATGCAGCTAGAGCAATGCTTAGAGAAAAATTTAAAACTGTACATGTTAAAAAACAATGACAATAGACCATTAATCTTCACATAATAAGAAGTTAGAAAAAGCAAATGAAATCCAAAGTAAGCAGGAGGAAGAAAATAAAAGAATCAAACAGAAAAAAATAGAGAATTTTGGAAAACAACAAAGTTAAATCAAGAGATCAACAAAGTATGAGGGCTGGGGTTGTAACTTTGTGGTGGAGTGCTTGCCTAGCATGTGTGAGGCACTGGATCTGATTCCTAGCACCACGTATAAATAAAATAAGGGTCCACTGACAACTAAAAAAAAGACTTAAAAAAAAGAAATATGAGGAGTGAAATCTGATGAAAGGCAGGCAGTCACAATTATGCTTGATAGCATTCTTGGTAACTGAAAGAATAAGCAGACAAAAAAATCATCAAAGATATGTAAGACCTGAATAACATAGTATCAACTAATTTGACCTAATTAACATTTATATAATACTCTGCACACAAATACAGCAGACTACAAAATTCTTCTCAAGTGCACATGAAACAATCATGAAAACATATCTCACTAAACTCAAACAACTAAAATTATTCAAAATATTTATGAACCATAAACTAACAATCAATAGCAATGATATGTGGAAAATCACCAAGTATTTTTAACTAATGCACAGGTCAAGAGGAATGGCAAGGACAATAAAAAAACCTTAACTGAATGAAAAGCCAAAAGATCACCACAGAAACTTGTGGGATGCAGCTAAAAAATGTTTACAGGGAAATTCTTGCATTAAATACTTGTACAAAAATTACCACTGTGGACTTGGGATGTAGCTTTGTGGTAGAGCATTTGCCTAGCACAGTAAGGCACTGGGTTTGATCCTCAGCACCACATTAACTAAATAAAAAAGATAAAATAAAATAATATAAATTAAAATAAAGTAAAATAGAATAAAATAAAGTTTAAATTCTTTTAAAAAATTGGTCTGAATTTAAGCTTCTATTTTAAGAAACTAGAAATAGCTGGGCACAGTGGCACATGCCTATAATCCTGGTGGCTTGGGAAGCTGAGAAATGAGGATCACAAGTTCAAAGACAGTCTCAGCTTTAGTAACACCCTGTCTCTAAACAAAATATGAAAAAAGTCTGGGGATGTAGATTAGTGGTTAACCGCCCCTTGGTACCATCCCTGGTAACAAATAAATAAATTAAATTAAATTTAAATTAAACAACAAAGGGCTGAGGATATGCCTCAGTGATTAAACATCCTGGGTTCAAACCCTGGTACAAAAATAATGCAAAAGAAGCCCAAGGCAAGAAGTAAACAATAAAGAACATACATCAATGAAATTTGACACAGAAATCAGACTAAATATCAATGAAGACAAAATCTATTTCTACTTGTGGAAGGGAAAATGTACTCATGAAATTGATGAACCTTAAACCAGATTAACCAAGAAAGAGCAAGGAAGACAAAAAGCAGAATATGTCTATACTGAACTTACAGATATTTAAAAGACTAAAAAGAGATTTAAAGGAACAACTCTATGCACACAAATTTGACACCAATTCTTTGAAAGACACAAATTATCAAAATTCACTCAATAACTGGTAGATAACCTGAAGAGATACCCTACAGTTCTCTATTCATTTACTGTATTTTTTAAAAAATCATCACAAAACTTCATCTTATATGATTCCTCTAGTAAAAACTGCTGATCATTCAAGGAGAAATGGCTACAATTAACACAATCTCTTTCAGAAAACAACAGTACCAGAAATATTTTCCAATTCATTTTATGATATCAGTATTAACTCTTATATGGAAGTTAAAGATAATACCAGAAAAAAAAAAAAAAACTACTGACCAATAGCCCTGATAAATATAAATCCAAAAGTTATAACAAAATTTACTCAAACCTGAATGCATATAAAATTTATAATTAATATACCATGATTGAGGCTTATTCCAGGAATGCAACGTTGGTTTCCTGAACATTCAAAAATCTATATCCTTCATAGATTTCATAAAAAGTTCCATGATTGCAATAGATGGAATAAGAAAATTTGATAAAATTGAATATCAATTTTAGGTAAAAACTTAAAGCTCTGGGTGATAATATCTTAGTGTGGTTTCATCAATAATAACAAACATATAGTCATAACTTTCCATAGAAATTTTAAGAATTAGCTTATTTATATCTTCAAAGAATCCTGGTGAAGTTTTGACTGGCACTGCACCTTAAATCTATAGCTCAACTTTGGAAAATCTAATATCCTATTTTTTGAGTGTACCAATTCATAAATAATATACCTCTCCACTTAGATTCACTCTATCTGCTAGTCACACCCACCCTTACCATTTGCTAACATTCTACAGCTTATTACATGAACAAAGTCAATGGAACCAAAAGGAAAACAATAAAGACATTCTTACCTGAGCTTCCTGAAGTTTTTGAAGTTCTGACTGAAATTCTTTCCCATTTCCATTGTCCTCATCAGTATCACCGCAGACTCCACAGAAAAATGTAGGTGGAAGCTTTAATGAATCTGCTTTTGCTTTCTCTTCAACTGTTGGCTTCTTTTCCCAATAATAACAATTCTTTCTCATTATCTGAAAAATCCATAAAGCACAAGCAAAAGAAAAGATAAAATTAGATGAAGTCCAACTACTCTACAACAATGATCAGCTTTTCACTGGGCCTCAATGTAATCCAAAGACCCAGAAAACAAGCCCTATGGATACTAATGGAGAACAAGGATCACCAAGAGACCTACTTTTTCATGTAGCATTATTATTCAAATATTTTAAATCACCAAGAACAAGATTATGTTAAAAAATAAAATCAATTATTATTGATCATCAGGTCAGGAGGTTCCTTTCAAATAGATGATTTGTTTAAAAAAATCTAATTAGTCATTTAAACTTAACATACCTGTTAGATTTTCTTCTAATGGCCTATGTTTTCCTGAGTCATCCAGATAGTTTTCCATTAAGTTTCTTGACAGCCATTTCAAAATCTTCATCTTAATGTAAAAACAAGTATTACTAATAATTAGTTTCAAGGGTTTTCCAAGCCACAAACCTAAAAATTATCTCCATTGTTTCTTTCATTTTCCATATGGAAACAGTCCATTTTGCCAATAGAAAATCCCTAAGACCTCTCCTGCTGTTGGAGTTTTCAGTTGTACTCTACTCATGTTTGAGCTGCCTTGCTCAAACTTTAGGACAGCTGTAATAAAGCTTCTAATCTCCTTTTCCCATAAGTCAATCCTCTACACCACTGCCCAACTGATTCCAGTAGTTGACAGTGTCAATCAACACTTTTCTGTTTGCATTTTTTGTTTTTGTTTTTGCAGTAGTTGGGGATTGAATACAGGATTTGCACATTGTAGAGAGGAACTCTGTCACTCAGCTACATTCCTAGTTCCAACAGGTACTTTATAAAGCTCCTTTATCCCTACATGCAAAAACAACATGATTTGGGGAGATCCAAGATGGTGGACTAGAGGCTGACTGCATCTCCCATCGCTCTAGAACTCAGGATCCAAGAAGGGAGGTACTGAGATGCTCGGAGCAACACAGCACCACGGAGTGAATCTCTCCCACTGGATGAAACTCAGCCCAGGTGGCAGGCCCGGAGAGGGGACAGCTTCTCAGAGCAAGGCAGGGCAACAAGAGTCTTCCCTGAGCAGCACTACTCTCTCAGGGGTGGCAGGGGTGATCCACAGCCAGGTTCTAGGAGCAGACCCACCCAGTGAGAGATTTTCTGCACAGAGCCAACACTAAGCCCTGAACCCAGCAGCAGGCCCTGGCCCATAGGCAGCTCCTTGGACCAGGACAGGGAAGTGAGAGACTTCCCCAAGCAGTCCTATTCCCTCTGGCGGCAGGCGTGATCCGCAGCCAGTTTCATGGAGCAGCCCCACCCAGTGAGAGCTTTTCTGCCCAGAGCCAACCCCAAGCCCTGAACCCAGCCACAGACCCTGGCCCACAGGTGGCTTCACAAACCAGGGAAGGGCAGCGAGAGACTTCCCCAAGGAGCCATGCTCCCTCCCATGGCAGGCCTGGTCCACGGCCAGGTTCTCAGAGCAGGCCCACCCAGTGAGAACTTTTCCACACAGAGCCAACCCCAAACCCAGGACCTAGGAGTGGGACCCAGCCTGCAGGGGCTTCTGGGAACAGGGCAGGGCAGTGAGAGGCTGTCCCAGGTAGTCTGGCTCCCTCTGGTGGTAGGTGGGGTCCACAGCCAGCTTCTTGGAGCAGGCCTGCCCAGTGGGAGCTTTTCCACACAGAACCAACCCCAAGCCCTGAACCCAGTGGCAGGACCAAGACCAAAGGCAGCTTCTGAGACTAAGGCAAGACATGGCTCCCTCAGACGGGGGCAGGTGCTGTCTATAGCCAGCTTCCAGGAGCAGGACTCCTCAGTGAGAGGATTTCCATGCAGAACCACCCCTAGCCCTGGAACCAGTAGCAGGTAGGGGCAGCTTTCTTTGGAAGGACTGCATTATCAAGTTCCTCCAAGACTTCAGGCTACTGAAGGCTGGGAGGTGATATACTGGAAATCTACAGGGACACTATAAGCCAATAGAGGAAATCTACAATATCTCAGAGTCCCAGTGATATCTGACCAATATGAGAAAACAAGGGAAGAAAATGTCCCAAACAAACCTAGATACTACATCAATAAAACCCAATGATAGCACAGAGGAGAAATATCAGAAAGCGAGCTCAGAATGTACATAATAAAAAACATCAGAGAACAAATGAGGAGATGAAAGAGCAAATGCAGACATGGAAGGAAGAGATGAGAGCAAATGCAGGCATTAAATGATCACACCAATCAACAGTTAAATGAGCAAATACAGGAAGCAAAAGATCATTTCAATAAAGAGTTAGAGATACTGAAAAAAAAACAACAACAAATCCTTGAAATGAAGGAAACAGTAAACCAAGTTAACAACTCCATAGAATGCATAACCAATATGATAGAACACCTGGAAGACAGAACCTCAGACAATGAAGACAAAATATTTAATCTTGAAAACAAAATTGACCAAACAGAGAAGATGGTAAGAAATCATGTAAAGAATATACAAGAATTATGGGATATCATAAAAAGGCCAAATTTAGGAATTATTGGAATTGAGGAAGGCTTAGAAAAACCAAAGGAATGAACAATTTATTCAATGAAATAATATCAGAATATTTCCCAAATCTGAAGAATGAAATGGAAAGCCAGGTACAAGAGACTTATAGGACCCCAAATATACAAAATTACAACAGACCTGCACCAAGGCATATTATTATGAAAATACCTAACATACAAAATAAAGACAGAATTTTAAAGGCTGCAAGAGAAAAGAATAAAATTACATTCACAGGGAAACCAATAAGAATATCAGCAGATTTTTCAATCCAGACTATAAAAGCTAGAAGGGCCTGGAACAACATTTACCAAGCCCTGAAAGAAATCGGATGCCAACCAAGAATCTTATACCCAGCAAAACTTACTTTCAGATTTGACGATGAAATAAAATCCTTCCATGATAAACAAAAGCTAAAAGAATTTATAAAAAGAAAGCTGGCACTACAGAACATTCTCAGCAAAATATTCCATGAGGAAGAGGTGAAAAACAATGATGCAAAACAGCAATGGGAGAAACTAGGCTAAAGAAATAGCCAAATAAAGGAGAAACCAAATCATGTCAAAAAACACAAATGAGTCAAATGACTGGGAGTACAAATCATATCACAATAATAACCCTGAAAGTTAATGGCTTGAACTTATCAATCAAATGACATACAATTGCAGATTGGATTAAAAATAAGAATCTAACAATATGCTGCCTGCAAGAAATTCATCGCATAGAAAGAGATACCAACAGACTAAAGATGAAAGGATGGGAAAAACATACCATACACATGGACACAGCAAAACCCTGGAGTATCCATCCTCATTCCAGATAATGTGGACTTCAATCCAAAACTAATCAGAAGGGATAAAGAAGGACATTACATACTGCTTAAAGGAAGCATAAATCAGCAAGACAAAACAATCATAAATATCTATGTCCCAAACATTGGCTCATCCATGTATGTTAAACAAATTCTTTTCAATTTCAGAAATCAAATAGACCACAACACAATAATACTAGGCAATTTTAAAACACCTCTCTCACCACTGGATAGATCTTCCAAACAAAAACCGATTAAAGAAATCATAGAGCTCAATAACAAAATCAACAATTAAGACTTAACGGACATATATAGAATAACCATCCAACAAAAATGAATACACTTTCTTTTCAGCAGCACATGGATTCTTCTCTACAATAGACCATATTTTATGCCACAAAGCTAATGTTAGTAAATAGAAGAAGACAGAGACACTACCTTGTATTCTGTCAGATCATAATGGATTGAAATTAGAAATAAATGACAGAATAAAAAACAGAAACTACTCCAATACCTGGAGATTAAATAATACACTATTATATGATGAATGGATAACAGAAGTCATCAGGAGGGAAATAAAAAAAAATTCTTAGAAGTAAATGAGAACAAAGACATATCATATCAAAATCTCTGGGACCCTATGAAAGCAGTACTTAGATCAAGATTTATTTCATGGAGTGCATTCAACAAAGGAAGAAAAAATCAGCAAATAAATGACTTAACACTACAGCTCAAAGCCCTAGAAAAAGAACAGCAGACCAACACTAAAAGTAGTAGAAGACAGGAAATAGTTAAAATCAGAGCCGAAATCAACAAAATTGAAACAAACAAACAAAAAAAAAATTGAAAACAATAACAAAATAAAGAGTTGGTTCTTTGAAAAAATAAGTAAAATTGATAAAACTTTAGCCACACTAATGAAGAGAAAGAGAGAGAAAACTCAAATTACTAAAATTTGAAAGAACAAGAAAATATCACTACAGACACAAGTGAAATACAAAACATAATTAGAAGCTATTTTGAAAATCAATACTCCATCAAAACAGAAAACCTCAAGGACATCAACAAGTTTGTAGAGACATAGGAATTACCTAATCTGAACCAGGAGGACATACACAACTTAAATAAATCAATTTCAAGCAATGAAATGGAAGAGGTCATCAAAAGCATACCAACAAAGAAAAGTCCAGGACCAGATGGGATCTCAGCTGAGTTCTACAAAACCTTTGAAGAAGAGCTCATTCCAATACTCCTCAAAGTATGCCATGAAAAAGAAGAGGAGGTAACCCTCCCAAATTCATTCTATTAAGCCAATATCACCCTGATAGCTAAACCAGACAGGGACACATTGAGGAAAGAAAATTTCAGACCAGTATCCTTAATGAACATCGATGCAAAAATTCTCAACAAAATTTTAGCAAATCGCATACAAAAATATATTAAAAAGATAGCGTACCATGATCAAGTGGGTTTTATCCCAGGGATGCAATGTTGGTTCAACATCGGGAAATCAATAAATGTCATTCACGATATCAACAGACCTAAAGTTAAGAATCACATGATTATTTTGATAGATGCAGAAAAAGCATTTGATAAAATACAGCATCTCTTCATTCTCAAAGCACTAGAAAAAAAAAAACAGGTATAGTGGGAACATTCTTTACATTGTAAAGGCCATCTACACAAAGCCTATGGCCAATATCCTTCTAAATGGTGAAAAACTGAAAGCATTCCCCCTAAAAATTGGAACAAGGCAGGGATGCCCTCTTTCACCACTTCTATTCAACATCATTCTTGAAACTCTAGCCAGAGTAATTAGACAAACCAAAGAAATTAAAGGAATACAAATAGGAAAAGATGAACTCAAACTATCCCTGTTCACTGATGACATGATTATATATTAAGAGGAACCCGGAAATTCCACCAGAAAACTTTTAAAACTCATAAGTGAATTCAGTAAAGTAGCAGGATACAAGATCAATGCTTATAAATCCAATGCTTTTTTATACATAAATGATGAATCTTCAGAAAGAGAAATTAGGAAAACTACCCCATTCACAATATCCTTGAAAAAAAAAAAATACTTCAGAATCAATCTAACAAAAGAGGTGAAAGACCTCTACAATGAGAACTACAGAACACTAAGAAAGAAATTAAAGAAAACCTTAGAAGATGGAAAGGTCTCCTATGTTCTTGTAGAGGAAGAATTAATATTTTCAAAATGGCCATACTACCAAAAGTGCTATACAGATTCAATGCCATTCCAATTAAAATCCCAATGACGTATCTTACAGAAATAGAGCAAGCAATTATGAAATTCATCTGGAAGAATAAGAAACCCAGAATAGCTAAAGCAATCCTTAGCAGAAAGAGCAAAGCAGAGGGTATCGCAATACCAGAACTTCAACTGTACTACAAAGCAATAGTAAGAAAAACGGCATGGTATTGTTACCAAAGTAGACAGGTAGATCAAAGGTACAGAATAGAGGACATTGACACAAAACCAAATAAATACAATTTTCTCATATTAGACAAAGGGGCCAAAAATATACAGTGGAGAAAGATAGCCTCTTTAACAAATGGTGCAGGGAAAACTGGAAATCCATATGCAACAGAATGGGTCAGCGCCTAGGTCGCCAGAGCATTCCCCTGTAGCCGCCCAGTGCCCACCGGTTCAGAGGGTGCTGTGCCACCGCTGAGCAAGAAGAGCCAAGCACCGGGAGTGCCCAATTAACCAGAAACTACCTGGTCCTGGCCTCTGAGAGGGGCGGGGCTGAAGGGCGTCTTCCCAAGCCCTCGAAAGACCTGGGGAACTTTTCTGGGACAAACCCCTTGGACAACACACTTGCCGTTTGTGACCGAGGCCCACACTGAAAACAAAAAGCGCCAGTCTCCATGCAGAGTCTGGCCTGTAACACCGCGGTTGCCATGCACATTCCCAGTGCATGGGCTGCTGCTCATGCCACCAGCTGCTGATTGGCTGGAAGAGGAGACTCTGTGCCCAGGTCCACCCCCTGGCGCTGGCCTATTTTCAAAGGGGTCTCACCCTCCCGCCTGCAATTTCATGCGGGATTCCGCTGTTTCCTTGGCCCAGTGTGCTCCCTAGGGACCCGAGGCAGAACCCGCAGTCTGCAAAAAGATGATTTTGTGTGGACACATCTGGACAAGCAGAAATGGAATCCTACAATGAACAAGAACCAGTTATGAAATGGGCTGAGGCAGAACGTGGTTCAAGTAAGTCTGGTATGCTGGAAGCAGGAGTACACAGGATCATTTCTCAGTAGGTGAGTCCAAAAATCAACCACAGCTTCAGATCAAAGGAGTGATTCATAAGTTCTTAGAGACCCAGAAGAAAGAAGCTGTGCTGATGACCCCTTCTGAGCCAGAGAGCCAGGACCCACAAGCTCCATCCCTAAACACTTCTAAGAAGTGTATATGTAGGGTCATTAATTATAAAGACTGCACCACTATGGTGGAGGATGTTAGTAATGGGAAAGGCTATGCACAATGGAATGTAGGAGATAGACAGGAAGTCTCTGTACCTTACTCTCAATTTTCCCATAAACCTAAAACTGCTCTAAAAACTGATATGTTTAGAAAAAATGAGCTTGAGCACAGTATGATATTGATACTGTAATTGTAATTGTACTCCACTCATGATGAGAATACATTTTTACAGTAGTGCTCTTACTGGCAAAAAAAGTATAAAGTATATTAAAGTTATCACTTCCCCTTACAAAAATTGTGAACCACATACATTTATTTTCCAGTTTTTAATCCACAAAATAAAATTTGAAATTATATTTAATATACAATATTCCAATTTCCTTAGTCACAAACATAACTAGGTGCATTCTTGATTTATTTCATTTCCCGATATCTACATTCTTATATACCTTGAACTCTGGTGCCAGTATATCTAGATTTAATCTTTACTTCTATTCCTTTGCCTAATTTCTGATTTCAGATAATGTGAAATGCTCTACTCACTATTTAATCTTCTGAATTTCAGCTGTGGTAAACCTTAAGGTTGTTTTTAACTCTTCAAATTATTGTCCAATTATTATTCTTTGTGACCTGTCTGACTCTGAGTCTCAATGTCGTATGCCAAAGTATACCTCATGCTTTTAGCTTGGGAGTGGTGGAGTTGGTAAATTCAATAGAATACACTTGTAAATTTTGACTCCTTCCTTTCCTCTTTCATCTCTTATTTCTTGAAACACAGGCATAAAATCTAAAAATACAGAAGTCATACTTGCAAGAATGGGGAGGAATCCTGCAGGCAAAGGAAGGTATAATGGAGGCTAAAAGGAATTAAGTTCACAGAGGGGAAAATAAATCACCATACCTTGTCTGAATAGTTCTGAATAAATAATATACTTCTTTTGTAATAAAAACACCTACATAATGAAAGAAAGTCATTGGCTTATACAGTCTCAATTAATTCTGATAGGAAAATTGTATATATTTATTTGTCTGGAGCTGGCAGGTCACGCGCCTTGCCTTGCCTCAAGGTCACACGCCTTGGCTCATGGTCAGGCACCTTGGCTCATAGTCAGGCGCTTTGACTCATGCTCACACCCCCTGCCTCGCCTCATGCTGAGCTAAGATGGCGCCTGCCAGATGTTGGCAGGGCATGCCATTACCTGTTTACACACCTGCCAGACTATACCAGGTGCATCAGACTAGATCACGTGGTGCTTCATGATTGGGCAACTACACTTCCTTATTGGAGTTCTGGCGTGAGACTAGTCTTGCCTTCTCGTGCTTTATTCTGATTGGTTTCTGTACGTTATTTTAACTATGTTTATTCCTCCAATAAACGAGACTTGATCAGGCTTTTGTCTTGTCTCCATTTCTCGTGTCTCTTGTCTCTTTCAATCCCAGCACCCCCCTCCAGGTACCCATTGATGTCCTGCAGGCCGGGGCAAGTGGCGCCCAACGGTGTGGCTTCGGATACGGGGAAATTCGCGAGGGAAGAGGCGTGTAAGTGTTCGGCTGAAGGAAAAAAAAAAAGTGAAAGTGAAAGACAGTTTGACAAAGTTCGCCACGGGAGCCTGCCGCGCCATTCTTAAAGGTACAGTAGTGCCTAACTATGGGACAAGGATTAAGTAAGCATAAAGTTTTTGTTAAGCAATTAAAAGAAGCTTTAAAGACACAGGGAGTAAAGGTTAAGAGTAATGATATTTTTAAGTTTTTTCACCTTATTAAGGACACCTGTCTGTGGTTCTCACAAGAAGGAAGCATTAATATAAGTAGTTGAAATAGGGTGGGAGATGCTTTGGGAGATTTTCACAGAACGTTTGGCCCAGATAAAGTTCCTATTACAGCTTTTGCTTCCTGGAGTCTCATAAAGGAACTTTTAGAATGTACAACAAATAATTCTGATATAGCAGCAGCAGTTACTCAGACAGAGGACATTTTAAAAGCAGCATCAAAACAGGATCTTCACGGAGAGCCCTCCGAGGAAAAGGGAGAGGTAGATCTTATTTCCCTTGAGAGTGAAGATGAGGAAGTTACAAGTCCTTTTCCAGATGCAGGCAGCACAGATGTTGAAAAGAAAACTCAACATCAGAACGAAGCTCCACCTAAAATTTATCCTTCATTGACTCGTTTTAAAGACCCTTCAAACGAGAATAAAATAGATGATGAGGAAGTTGATTTGGACCTCATGAATGAGGAAGCCTCAAAATATCCTAATCCTGACTGCCCGCTTAAACAAGGACAGTCCGTTTTCTCATATCCACCTCCCTATCGCACACACTCTGCTCCTATGGCAATGGCGGTGATAGATCCAAAGGAAGACCTTAAAGAAAAAATTAAACATTTGGAGGCACAAATAAATCTAGAGAAACAATGCCAAGCTCTGATTACCAGGTTACAAAAATTAAAGACAGGCAATGAATCAGTGCCCAGTCCTGATGGATTTAAAAGGGATATTCACCCTCAAATTCTATCTGGACAACAGTGTCCAAGAGGAGGAGTTCCCTTAATCAACAGGGATTTAAAACCCCCTCTGCTAAGTGCTTTCCCTGTTACTGAGACAAGGGATAACCAGGGACAACCTTGGAGGCACCACACTGGCTTTGATTTTACTATCATAAAAGAATTAAAAATTGCTGTTTCTCAGTATGGAGCTACAGGGCCATACACCCTTGCTATTTTAGACTCCATAGCAGAAAATTGGTTAACACCACAAGATTGGAATACTTTAGTTAGAGCCACCCTGACTGGAGGTGACTTCTTGCTTTGGAAGTCTGAATATTTTGAAAATTGCAAAGAGACAGCTAAAAGAAATCAACAAGCAGGGAATGGGTGGACTTTTGATATGCTCACTGGAGTAGGTGATTATGAAACCACAGACAATCAGATGCAGTATGACCCTGGAGCATATGCTCAGATACAGGCGGCAGCCACTAAGGCCTGGAGAAAATTGCCTGTTAAGGGAGACATCAGCATGTCTCTTACAGGAGTCAAACAAGGCCCTGATGAGCCCTTTGCTGACTTTGTTCACAGACTTATAACAACGGCTGGTCATATTTTTGGCAGTTCTGATGCAGGTCTTGACTATGTCAAGCAACTTGCTTATGAAAATGCCAATTCTGCATGCCAAGCCACTGTAAGACCATACAGAAAGAAGACAGATTTAACATAATATATTCATCTGTGCTCAGATATAGGACCTTCTTATCAACAGGGCTTAGCAATGGCAGCTGCTTTTAGTGGACAGACAGTGAGGGACTTTCTTAATAATAAAGACAAAAACAAAAGGGCCTGTTTTAAATGTGGAAAGGGTGGACACTTTGCCAAAGACTGCAGATCAGATTTACAAAAAACTATTGAGGCCAAAATACCTGGTCTCTGCCCTAGGTGCAAGAGAGGAAAACATTGGGCTAATGAATGCAAGTCCAAAAGAGACAGTCAGGGAAATCCCCTTCTGCCACATCAGGAAAACGGGAGGAGGGCCAGCCTCAGGCCCCAAAATAAGAATATGGGGCAATCAGTTTCATTCCAGCCAACAGCAGCAACAACAATCCACTTCAGACCTCAGTAGAGCAACCCCAGGGAGCGCAGGAATTGGACCTCAGTTCCACCTCCCATGTTGTATTAACTCCTGACATGGGCCCTCAAGCCTTGAATACTGGAATTTTTGGCCCATTGCCCTCAGGTTATTTTGGCTTAATTTTAGGAAGCAGTAGTTCTACCATGAAAGGTTTACAAGTACTCCCAGGAGTTGTAGATCAAGATTTCTTGGGAGAAATTAAGATCATGGCTAAGACAGATAACAACATTATTACTGTTACTCAGGGAGAAAGAATAGCACAGCTGATACTGTTACCACTAGTTCCAACCAAACACCCAGTTCAATATCCTAGGAGAGGAAATGGAAGTTTTGGATCCTCTAATGTATATTGGGTACAAAACATAACTGATCAATAACCTTCTTTGACCTTATGGCTAGATGGCAAGTCCTTCACAGGTCTAATAGATACAGGAGCAGATGTGACCATAATTAAACAAGAGGATTGGTCTTCTTCTTGGCCTACCACAGAAACTATGGCTAATCTTAGGGGTATTGGTCAAAGTACAAATCCAAAGCAGAGTTCTAAATACCTCACTTGGAGAGAGACAAAGAAAACAACACAGGTCTCATTAAGCCTTATATCATACCTCATTTGCCTGTTAATTTGTGGGGAAGAGACCTATTATCTCAGATGAAAGTAATCATGTGCAGCCCCAATGAAACTGTTGCTGCCCAAATGCTATCTCAGGGATATACACCAGGAAAAGGGCTAGGAAAGGCCGAAAATGGTATTTTACATCCCATTCCCAATGTAGGACAGATTGACAGAGAGGCTTGGAAAATTTTTTATTTCGGCCACTGACATGCCTGCACCCCAACTGTGTGCAGATCCAATAACTTGGAAACCAGATGAACCAGTTTGGGTTGATCAATGGCTGCTAACTTCTGAAAAACTTGAAGCTGCTCGAATGTTAGTGCAGGAACAGCTAACAGCCGGACATATCATAGAGAGTAATTGTCCTTGGAATACTCCTGTATTTGTAATTAAGAAAAATCTGGTAAATGGAGATTACTACAGGACTTACGGGCTGTCAATGTCACTATGGTGCTCATGGGAGCCCTGCAACCAGGGCTGCCATCTCCTGTAGCCATCCCTCAAGGATATTTTAAGGTAATTATTGACCTCAAAGACTGTTTTTTTACTATCCCTCTACATGTAGATGATCAAAAAAGATTTGCTTTTAGTCTACCATCAATAAATTTTAGAGAACCTATGAAAAGATATCAGTGGAAAGTATTGCCACAAGGAATGGCTAATAGTCCAACCTTATGCCAATAATTTGTTGCTCGTGCCTTACAGCCTATTAGAGATTCTTGGAAACAAATGTATATTATTCATTATATGGATGATATACTTATAGCAGGACAATCAGGAGAACAGGTATTACTATGTCTCACACAACTTAAACAGCAGCTGACTGCAGTGGCACTACAAATTGCTCCAGAAAAAGTTCAGCTACAAGACCCTTATACTTACCTAGGTTTCCTGCTCAATGGGCCTAGGATTATTAATCAAAAGGCAACAATCAGGAGAGATCATTTAAATACACTTTATGACTTCCAGAAGCTTCTAGGTGATATAAATTGGCTTTGACCATATCTTAAATTAACCACAGGGGAGTTAAAACCATTGTTTGAGATATTAAAAGGAGACCCTAATCCACAATCATCCAGGACTATATCTCCTGATGCATTAGCTGCTCTTAAAAAGGTGGAGGATGCTATTGCAGGTCAATTTGTTACCAATATTGATTATTCTCATCCCTTAATGCTCATTATATTTAATACTTCCATCACTCCAATGGGTCTTTTCTGGCAAGATAATCCTATTATGTGGATTCATCTTTCTTCCTCACCCAAAAAAGTGCTATTGCCTTATTATGATGCAGTAGCTGATCTGATTATCATGGGGAGAGAAAATTCTAGAAAATATTTTGGAATAGAGCCATATAAGATTATTCAACCCTACACCCAATCTCAGGTCAATTGGCTGTTACAAAATACTGACACCTGGCCTATAGCTTGTGCCTCATTCACAGGTGATATAGATAATCATTATCCACCAAGTAAATTGGTTCAGTTTTGCAAACTACATCCTTTTGTGTTTCCTCATATTATTAGAAGGGAGCCCTTACACAACGCTCTTGTTGTCTTTACTGATGGATCATCCACAGGAACGGCTGCTTACACCTTCCTTGATAGAACTGTCACTTTCCAGACAAAATGTACATCTGCCCAACTTGTTGAATTACAGGCTCTTATTGCAGTTTTATCTGCCTTTCCCAATCAACCCCTTAATATCTATACAGACAGTGCCTACTTAGCGCACTCGGTGCCACTCCTTGAAACTGTCTCTCAGATCAGACATGTTTCTAAAACAGCATCACTATTCCTTCAATGTCAGACACTCATCCATAATAGAGGGGAGCCTTTGTTTATTGGACACATCAACACTCACTCTGGCCTTCTGGGGCCATTAGTTAAGGGCAACAGAATTGCTGACACAGCCACCAAAATGGTTGCAGTAGCTTTTTCAGATAATATTAAGCAAGCTCAAGACACTCATAACTTACATCATTTAAATGCCCGCTCTCTTAGGTTACTCTATAAAATCACTAGGGAACAAGCAAGGCAAATAGTAAAAGGCTGTACTACGTGTGCTACTCATCTACCGGTTCCACGTCTAGGAGATAATCCTAAAGGCCTTGTTCCTAACATGGTGTGGCAAATGGATGTTACCCATATTTTAGAGTTTGGTAATCTAAAATATATTCATGTTTGCATAGATACATTTAGTGGATTTATATTGGCTACACTTCAGTCTGGAGAAGCATCAAAACATGTAATTGCCCATCTATTACATTGTTTCTCAGTCTTGGGCATACCTAAACAAATTAAAACAGATAATGGCCCTGGATATACAGCAAAAACCCTCCAAACATTTTGTGAAAAATTACAAATTCAACATGTCACCGGAATTCCTTATAATCCTCAAGGCCAAGGAATGGTTGAGAGAGCACATCTCTCTCTTAAAACTACTATTGATAAAATAAAAAAGGGTGAATGGTACCCAATCAAGGGTTCTCCCCATAATATACTCAATCATGCTTTACTCATTCTCAATTTTTTAAAAATGGATGATCATGGGAAATCTGCCGCTGATCGTTTCTTGCACCCGGAGTCTCAAAAGCATTTTGCCATGGTAAAATGGAAAGATCCATTGGATGGTTCATGGCATGGTCCAGACCCAGTCTTAATCTGGGGTCGAGGTTCAGTCTGCATCTTCTCTCAAAAAGCTGATGCAGCCAGATGGCTGCCAGAGTGCCTTGTACACCAAGTTAATGAAGTTACCTCCTCCAGGGATAAAAATCATCCCTGAGAGTCTTTTCTTTTCCTTCCACAGGAATGAACAAAACATTGTTTCTCTGGATGATGACTGCCTGTTCACTGCTCTCCTACAGCCATGCAGGGTTTGAGGACCCTGCTAAGGCTCGTGAGTATTTACTGGAGCTCAAAAACAAACCATGTAAGTGTGAGGGAGGATTTATAATGAGTACTGATGAGGCAAGTTACAAGCCATCATACATCGGTAATCTCCCGAAACAACGCATAGAGATAGATTGTGGCAGTCACATCACATTTTGGACAACACATACACTGTGGTACTGTATCGAAAAACCACAGATTATTTCCTCAGTTAATGGCAAATATGCACCTTGTTCGTGCATGACCTTTCACACTTCCTTCCATAGCTCTTGTTATTCCTCAGCTCAGACCTGTTCTTCTGGGAACAAAACCTATTTTACTACTACTTTAATGAAGTCCCATCCAGGATCAACTGGAGGGGATTAGTCTAATAACCCTGGAAAATTAAGTGTTGCCTCATGTCATGCAGACCTAGTGGGGAAAACAGTTTGCTGGTCTACTATGGCACCCCTACATGTGTCTGATGGAGGAGGCCCCCAAGATTCTAATAGAGCCAAGCAAGTCCATGAAAAAATTCAAGGGATATACGAGGAACTGCATCCCAGTCTGTTATATCACCCACTAGCATTACCCAACCACAGACCTTCTGAGATAGACCCTGCCACATATGATATCCTTGAGGCCACTCACGCCTTGCTTAATAGGTCCAACTCTCCCTTTACTGTAGATTGTTGACTTTGCCTTCGGCAAGGATATCCTGTTCCACTAACTATCCCAATTGGTTATAGAAATAACTCTGCTACCAACCTCACAGTGATAAGTTATAAGACTATGACCAATCTTGATGCTTCTTGGTCCAGTTTTGCTGGTAGAAATTGCTTACTGACTCCACCATTTCTAGTACAGCCATTCATGTACTCCAATACTACTTGCTTTTTTTCACCTGGCTATAATAATACCTGGGATTTAGATGTAGGGACTATAACCTTTAGTGGTTGTTCTGAGACATTCAATCTTTCACAGCCATTGTGCCCTCCTAATGGCACTGTGTTTGTTTGTGGAGGTAATAAGGCTTTTACTCAACTGCCTATCAACTGGACTGGACTATGTGTCTTAGCTGCCTTATTCCCAGACGTAGACATTATTCCAGGAGATGAGCCTGTCCCTATACCAACAATTGACTACATTACAGGGCGAAATAAATGCGCTGTCACTTTCATTCCTCTACTTGCAGGACTTGGAATAACTACAGCAGTGGCCTCAGCTACTGCTGGTTTGGGGGTCTCTCTTACTCAATATACTAAATTACCCAGACAATTGATTTCTGATGTACAGATACTCTCAAGCACCATACAAGATCTTCAAGATCAGGTAGATACCTTGGCAGAAGTGCTCCTACAAAATAGATGAGGTTTACACCTTCTAACTGCCGAACAGGGAGGCATTTGTTTGGCTTTACAGGAGAAGTGCTGCTTCTATGCCAACAAGTCAGGAATCGTTTAAGACAAGATCAAACAGCTGCAAGAAGACCAAGAAAAATGCCGACGAGCACTGGCTGATAATCCACTATGGACTGGATTCAGTGGACTCCTTCCCTATCTCCTTCCCTTCTTAGGTCCCCTCCTTTTCTTGCTGCTAGTCATATCTATAGGTCCTTTGATATTCAACAAGATTATGGCTTTCATCAAAGCTCAAATTGAGGCTATACAGGCAAAACCTATTCAGGTTCATTACCATCGGCTGGAGATGATGGATTGTGATGGTGCAACATTTGATCAATATTAGATCGTAATAGACCATCACCCCTGTGTGCTGAACTGGTCAGCCAATGACGGGTAAGATTCGTGGGAGCGCATACCAACCTAAGACAGGAAATGAGGGCAAGAGCCTCATTATCCAATGACGGGTAACGATGCTGCTCTGGCACGGACAACCTAAGACAGGCGCAGTTCCCCAGGGATTGTAACTCCAGCTCTATAAATTAAAAAAGGGGGACCTGTCCGGAGCTGGCAGGTCACGCGCCCTGCCTTTCCTCAAGGTCACACACCTTGGCTCATGGTCAGGCACCTTGGCTCATGGTCAGGCACTTTGACTCATGGTCACGCCCCCTGCCTCGCCTCATGCTGAGCTAAGATGGCACCTGCCAGATGCTGGGGGGTGTGCCATTACCTGTTTACACACCTGTCAGACTATACCAGGTGCATCAGACTAGATTGCGTGGTTCTTCATGATTGGACAACTACACTTCCTTATTGGAGTTCTGGCACGAGACTAGTCTTGCCTTCTCGCGCTTTACTCTGATTGGTTTCTGTACTTTATATTAACTGTGTTTATTCCTCTAATAAATGAGACTTGATCAGGCTTTTGTCTTGTCTCCATTTCTCATGTCTCTTGTCTCTTTCAATCCCAGCACCCCCTTCCAGGTACCCATTGATGTCCTGCGGGCCGGGGCATTTATTGATTTATGTTATTAATCAAAAATTAAGATACAGTGAGGGCTGATACAGTGCAACACAAACATAATCATAGATACTTTGGAGTCTGAGAGGAGGATCAATAGCTTGAGGCCAGCCTCAAACATTTTAACAAGGCTCTGTTTTAAATTAAAAAGTAATAAAAAAGGACTGGTGTTAAAGTTCATGGTAGAGTGCCCCTGGGTTCAAACCCTAGCACCTTAAAATGGCAAAAAAAAAAAAAACACAAAGATACACACAAAAACCTGCAATGAACAATCATGTACATAAAATTAAGTTTGAAGATCATGGAAGAGTGCCCCTGGAGAACACAAATAATAAATGTTTGAAAGAATTTGAAGAAAAAGGAACACTTGTTTATTGTTGGTGGGACTTCATATTAGTACATCCACTCTGGAAAACATGGGAATTCCTCAGAAATTAGGAATGGAACCACCATATTACCAAGCTCTCCCACTTCTTGATATATTTCCAAGACCTAAAATAGGCACAGTACAGTGACACAGACACATCAATGCTTCTTGCAGCACAATTCATAATAACAAAACTGAGGGATCAGACTGTATGCCATCAACAGATGAATGAATAATGAATATGTGGTACATATACACTATAGAGTTTTACTCAGCCTTAAAAAAGAATGAAATTATGGCACTTGCTGGAAAATGAATAGAACATAATGCCACGTGTAATAAGCCAGATCCAGGAAGTCAAGTGTCTAATGTTTCTCTCATATGTGAAAACTAGACCAAAATAATAGGTGGGTCAGAGAAAGAAAGAAAAAATAAAAAGTGGGGTGTGGGGAAAACTGCATGAAAGTAGAAATCAGTGAAATAGAAGGAGAATATAAAGAGGGAGGGAGGAAAGACAAGAAAAGGGAAGAATGGGGGAATGAATCTGATCATATTTTCCTATGTAATTATGAAAAAATCACAATTAATTTTATCTTTATATAAATACATAATGTACTAATTTATAACAAGACTACTTATAAATGAAAGAATGAGTACTGCAGTAGAGGAAAGGAAACAAAGGTAGAGAGGAGGAGAAGGCACAGGAAAGTATTGAAGCCCACACAAAAATAAAAACAAAAAAGGCATATTTTGTGAGCATCTCCAACTACAAAATATTTAAAAAAAAAAAAGAAAAACAGGCTGAGCAATAGCCAAGTGTAAAGGTGAACCAGGCAGAGGAAGGTCTGGGCATCTGAAAATGGACCTGTTTTTTTTTTTCACTGTGGATTTTTTTCTGAATCTAATTAAAGCTAGATTCTTTCCAGCCATAGTGGCATTAATTGTTTTAAAATAAACTCCATCAAAAGTAAAATCTCATTAATCATTTTCTAAATTATTTGTTTTAATATAAAATGGAGGCCAAAACCATTTCTGTTTTGAAAAAACTGTTTACAATATTAATAGCTGTGTCTGTTATTAATGGCATGTTAATGGTATGTTAAAATGGCAAAGAGACCTTCAAGTTCATAGTGTTTCACGTTTATACCTCCCTCACGGAATTCCAACTATCCTTATTCTGATGTGTTTTCTACCTTTAAATACATTTAGCTTTTTTATTCTTTTCATTGTGGAATAAGACTATCATATGACTGTGATTTCAGATTAGATTTATTGAAGAGAGTCAATAAATGCAACTGGATTACAGAGATAATTTAACTTTTAATGTATTTGACAATCAATCCAGAAACTTATTCTGAATATTTCAGAATCATATCCTGAGTTTTTCATCTTTTTTTTTCTTTTTTTTTATTGTAAACAAATAGGATACATGTTGTTTCTCTGTTTGTACATGGCGTAAAGGCATACCATTTGTGTAATCATAAATTTACATAGAGCAATGTTGTTTGATTCATTCATCTTTTGAGGAGCTTCAATCTTCACATCTGCTTTGAGTTTGGGAAGATAATGAAACTTATTTGTTATAATGAGAATAATCAACAACACTCTAACAAAGTGATCATTTCAAATGTGGTTCTATGGTGAAGATGTTCTCAATAACATTGATAACCAATTATTAAATTTCCTGGGCAATTTCCAGGTTAAACTTTGTGTCTTCAAAAGCACATTGCTTATAAACCATGATTCTAATTTATTTTTTTCATACAAAATCACTATCAATGGTTTAATTAACAGAATGATTTCGACATATTTTTGTTTCACTTTCATCTTCTAATTCCTCTATAGTATTAGATAAGAGCCTTGCCTAATTCAGTAAACTGAATGCTTCCACATATTTAATTCTGAAATCTAACCAAACTCAGTTTTTTAAAATTTATTTTTATTGTAAATAGATGGGATACATGTTGTTTCTGTTTGTACATGAATTAAAGGCATACATTTGTGTAATCATACATTTACATAGGGTAATGGTGTTTGATTCATTCTGTTATTTTTTCCTTCCCCCCACCCCTCTTTTCCCTCTATATCATCCCTCCTTCCTCCATCCATGCCCCCCCTCACCTCCCATTATGTGTCATTATCCACTTATCAGAGAGATCATTCATCCTTTGGTTTTTTGATATTGGCTTTTCTCACTTAGCATGATATTCTCCAAATACATCCATTTGCCTGCAAGTGCCATAATTTTATTATTCTTCATGGCTGAGTAATATTCCATTATATATATATATCACATTTTCTTTATCCATTCATCAGTTGAATGACATCTAGGTTCAAACTCAGTTCTTATTTTCTAGTTATTTCCTAAACCCAAAAAATGAATGTCTTTGTTCATGTTGTCATTCACCATTGATTTGTCCATTTCAAGTCCTGAAAATAAAACAGGGGAAAGTCATGAAGAGAGGGCTCTGTGTGCAAGTCACCTTGTAACAGAAACCAGCAGACAACTTACCACTTATATAAAAACACTGTCCTGACATGCCATCTTGAAAGCCCAATTCTATCAAACAGTTAGCTCTTACTCTGAGATTTAATTATTTTAGCTTTAATAAGTAATGCCTACAAACTGTAGCCATTTAAAAATCAGAGCTCACTATCACTCAACTCTAAAAATGTCAATTTTTTTAACAAAACACTTTGACTAGCTTTTCATTTTTCCAATGAAACCTCAAACATTCCTTTGCTCCTTGAACATACCAGAGACCACCCTGGCCTGGAAGTAGTTGCAGCTTGAAATCATAGTCTTTGCTATTTCCCAAATTAAAACTTGCATGGAGATTCATTTATATCCTCCACCCCTTGGACATATTTAAGCATCATTCTAAAATAATTTAAGTATTCTCTTCTATCTGACCATCATGGCAAACCACTTCATCAATACCTAGTGGGCCATCACTGATAATGAAAATTAGAAGATAATGAAAACCACCATGGTTAATGGGAAATGCTAACAAATTTTATTAACTATATTTGAAATACATGCATTATGTAGAGACTAAGCAGTTCTTCAGTAGAACATATTGGTATGGATGTTTATTATGGTGATTGCTTGTTGCTCAAATCTACATTTCAATATTTGCTGGATGGTCATCCTTTGTCTTTGTAGTTTGGACATGATTTTTTTAAATCAACAGCAATAAACTCAGAAAAAGTACATACTTGTTGGAAAAGATGAGTTCTGAAATTCTATAGTTTATGAAATTTATTTTGAAAACACAATCCAGGTCTGTGGTTGTAGCTCAGGAATAGAGCACTTGCCTAGCATGGGTGAGGCACTGGGTTCGATCCTCAGTACCACATAAAAGAAGTGAATAAAATAAAGGAATTTGGTCACCTACAACTAAAATATTTTAGAAAAAGAAAATATAATCCCACAAAATGTTGATGTACTTTTGCCATCCATGCTGGTGAAACAATTGAACACAAAAAATTTGGTTAAACAATCAGTGTAAAAATGATCCACATGAGACATGTGCATTCAAATACATGATTTAGCAAGTATAATTATAGTAATATTTTTAAAGATTACCTTTTGAACTCAGTACAAGATAGATTTTCAACATGTATTATGCTCTATTTTCATCTTTATGTTTCTTTATGTATTATCGAAGTGAACTAATAAGCAGTGTATGTCCAATAAATAAATAAGTGAAAGGAAGATCAATAGAGTAGAGGAAAGAGAATAGAGAGAGAGAGAGAGAGAGAGAGAGAGAGAGAGAGAGAGAGAGAGAGAGAGGAAGCGAAAACTTGAGGGCACTATGTACGAAAGAGAAGTAAAGCGAATTCCATGAATATTTGATTATGTCCAAATGAATCCAACTACTAGGTATAACTGTAATAATCTAAGTAAAAAATAGAAAGAGAAAGCAATATATGACTGTGCTATAAGAACTCCACAGACAATAAAATAATTCCAGTTTATATCAATTTCATCAGATACTTCAAATAAAAAGTCAATTAATTCCTGAAAAAGTTGAGTTTTTAACTCAATTATGAAATCAAAACTCATTAGAATTTCATTTTGTCAAAACATTATTATCAGACAGCACTCTGAATGCTGTTAATATTAGTTATCATATTCTATCAACTGAAACAGAAACTGCAATAATCAATATTTACACACACACATGCATACACACACACAGATACACACCCGACATAGACTAAATGCAGGAGAATTACAAAGTTTTAGTTCTGTGGCTCTTGAAATAAAGTGTAACAACAAATTCTGCATTATGCCCTTTTTCTCTTTGATGTCATTATCAGTAGTATCTTAGAAATGTCTGATCTTGGAAGAACTATTTTAGAAATAAACCTAAAGATCTCAGTGTGGCATTTAATATTTTGAAAACAACATTGTATATTTTAGTTAAAATTTATTCAAAGTGAGACTTTAGTCAAAATGTTCAGTAAATGGACAGCTAAATTACAACCCTATGAAGCTTTTAGCACATTGTGGATAATCTAAAACAAACCTTGAAATATGAAAAAAACTAATCAAATAACTTTTTCTTGCATAAATATTTATGGAAAAAAAAGACACTGGAAGGCACAGTAAACATTTAGGCTTTGACATGTTCACATTTGAATAGAAATAAGAATTGATGAATTGATGCTATATTTTTGACAGTATTTTGTGAACTACCCATCAATTAAAAGTATTCAGGTCTGATATTAAGGGTCAATTGAGGGAGTCAAGTATTTCAAGTAATTAAGCAAATAACTCAACTGTGATGAAGCTCATGATCATATTTATAAAAATTGAAAATGAAATATTAAAAGTAATTGGCATGAGAATTATGTATCCTGGACTATGGAACACACACACACACACACACACACACACACACACACACACACACACATATATATATATATAGCAAGAATATTATGAATTGCTTATTTAAAAATGTTAGCTAATTAACATAAAGAAGTTATTTTTAATTTTTTTCTACAATATGTTAATAAATAAAACACAACCTGAAATTCTGTGCAGACTAACTAGAAGATGTCTAAGCATTGGCTCTTGCCTTCAGGCTGCCAGTGTAACACCTGTGCACCCTGGAAATCACCCAAACAGCACTGCATCTATTAATAATTCATCTCTTTACCCATCTTTTATTTACTAAAGACCTCAGTAATTGTCAAGTAGAACTTCTTGTCAGGAGAAACTGAACAGTGGACAAGTGTTACCTTCTAAATGGAAAATCTTGGCCCAGCAGGAAACCATGACATTTCAATTAACTGGAACATTATATCAGCAGTCAATCCTGAACATGACGTTTCATGTTTTTGTTAACACCTAACTGGCAACCCCTGATTCAGTCTTTCCTGGGACACCTCATTCACATGAATTCTTCCTTAATATTTTACTGTGGCAACCACCCTTATTATTCAACAGACAACCAGAACTATCAGAATGAGCATGACTCCTCAAATGCACTCTCAGGGCAACTTCCGGGGCTACTGAAACTAGAGAAAGAATAAGGGGGTTCTGTAGCACCAGAAAAAGTACAGAATTTTATTTAAAAACAAAACAAACAAATAACAGTGCCAGACTAAGCAAGGCAGTAGAAAAATTCCTCCTACTTGAGGTCTTTTTGAAATTTAAGAATCCTTTGGTGGGGGCTATAAAATGCAAATCCACATTTAGTTACTTATTTAGAGTAGCTTCCAAATAGTTCAACTTTAATTGAATCCAGGTTTAGCCTATTTCTTGATCCCTGCTTGGAAGAGTGCAGTGGAAATTCTCATTGCATGTGCTGGCAACCCCCATTCTACAGAGCCTGACCATGACTGCCCTATTGTTTAAGCAGTCATGTTGCCCACTCTGTGGGCTCAGATTGGACTACAGGGGAAGGTAAAATTCTTTTTCTTCTTTGCGTTTCAGTTTGGGGAGTTCCTTTTGACAGTTTTCAAACTCACTGATCCTTTCCACAGCTGTATACAGTCTACTGATGATCCCATCAAGGGACTTTTCATTTTTGTGTCTTTAATTCTATCATTTTCTTTTGATGCCTCATTACTGTGCCCACTCTTCAGTTGTATTGCCCGTATCTTCTTTCATGTCCCCATCAGATTTCTTAACATATTAGTTATTCCCAACCTGGTGGTTTTAGCATCTTTATCATATCTGTATCTGGATCAAATACTTGCTTTGACTCTATAGATGTTTTTTCTTGCTTTTTGCATGCCTATCATTTTTGGCTGAAAGTCAGATATGATATATCAGGTAATAGGAACTGAGGCAAACAGGCTTTTTAAGAACATTTTGCAGTTGTTGATGGACAGCATGTCTTTATTTATTTTATTTGTTTATTTTTATGTGCTTTGAGGGATCAAACCCAGTGCCTCACTCATTCTAGGAAAGCGCTCTGCCATGGAGCTACACCTCCAGCCCCAGGAATCAGCCTTTTAATGAGAGGTTTTATGTTTATCTGTCTGGGAGTTAGGCTGAGTTTAATTTATCCTGGAGCTATAGGTGTCAGAAGACTCAATTTCCTCTCATATTCTTGTTTGATTATTGTTGTTGTTGTTTCTCACCCATTGTCTTTGGGTTTCCCTGGAAACTTCCTTTTGAAAAGTGTGTGTCTTTCAGTTCTCCCAGTTGTAATCCACTGCTATTATAAAAGACCCTGTTGTTATGATGGCAAGATGCTAAAAAGGGGACATGGTCTATAATCTAATGATTAAATTTGAGGATTTTGTTTTCTTTAGCAGGCCTGAATCCCTGTACTCTGACTGTCAGAACAATTTTTCAGCTTGTTGTTTTTCGCCTTCCCTTATGTGAGAAATGGGTTTTATTGGCTATTTAATGGCCCTCAAGCAAAGAAGATTTTGGAAGTTTTTCTTGGGAGCAGAACTTTGTTTTGAACACAGAATTCTCTGGGTATATTTCAAAATGGTGACCTTTTAATTTCCTCCTACCTGAAGCATGAGGGAATTTCCCCCTGAATGTTCATGGAAAGAACCTGGTGAGTCTCCTGTGAATAAAACTCACAAAAGTTTGGGGGATCTAAAGGTTGGGTCCCAGGAGTGTTCAACTCTTTAGGTAGTCTATATTCCACCTCCAGTGGTCAATTACATTTGGTCAATTACATTTTAATTAGTTCTACTTGTTCTTAGGTCCAGTTACTTCTGTTCTCCATAGACTGATTCTTTGAATTCACCTAAGTGTCCAAATTTCAAGTCACTCTTTTGTTATCCATCTGTGATGGATCTAATAAGTGTTCTTGCTTTTCTATTTGGTTAGATTTTTTTTCTTGTTGTGAACATGGGAGTGAAAACTTCCAAGCTCCTCTTCTTTTACCTTTATTTTATTTATTTATTTTTTAATGTGGTGCTAAGAATTGAATCCAGTTCCTCACATGTGCCAGGTGAGCACTATGCCACTGAGCCACAACCACAGCCCCCAAGCTCCTGATTTTAATTCTTGTTTCCATTTTCTTGCTTTCTCATGGTTATTTGACCCTTTATTTTCCAATTCCATTCATAGTGCTTTTGAATATATTTTTAGAGATTACTATTGTTGTTTAAGGTATTTTATTTTATGTACCTAATATTTCACAGTCTACTAGTATTGATATTTTTAGCATCGCATGTAGAAAACTTACTTCTCTTTATGTTCCTTTATCTTTCCCCATTTATGATATAATTCTCTCTGTATAAACTGAGAATCACAACCAACAGGGTTATACTATTTGCTTCATCTACCATGATTTACAAATTGCAAGAGTCTCTTGTGTTCTTTCTTCTGGCCTGACATTCTAAGATATCTTTTTGTCATTTTCTTTCTGTTCAGAGAACTTCTATTAACCATTCTTTCAGTTTGATCTTCTGGTGACATTCTTTTCTTGATTTAAAAATGTATTAAGGACTGGTGCATATGTATGGTCACAGCTACTATGGCAGGCTGAGGCAAGAGGATCATGCGAGTCCAGGAGTTTTTTGTTTTGTTTTGTTTTGTTTTGTTTCATTTTGTTTTGTGTTTTGGTTTTGGTTCCAGGGATTGAACCCAGGAGCACTCAACCACTAAGCCACATCCTCAACCCTTTTAATGTATTGTTTTTTTGAGACAGTGTCTCACTAAATTTCTGAGACTGGATTTGAATTTGAGATCCTCCTTTCTAAACCCCCACAGCAGCTGGGATTAGAGGTGTGCACAACCATGACCTGCCAAGCCCAAGACTTCTAGACCAGTCCAGGTAACACAACACTCTTAAAATAAAAACACCCATCTCTGAAAATAAAAAAAAGTATCCTCAATATTCAAAAAATATCTGGATTACTTCATCATTTCTGAAGGGCATTTTTCCTGGATTGACAGATCTTTTACTTACATTCTTGAAGTCTTGTGTCACCATCTTCCCCAGTTTCTGATGAGAAATCTGATGCTATGTGATTTGGGTCTTGCTTGTGGGTGAGAGCTCATTTCTCTCTCACTGCATTTCAGAGTTTTCTTTTCCTTTTAACTTTGACTGCAGTCATAAACTTGACTATGATGTGCATTTATTCTGGATTATTCTATTTAGAGTTTACTCATGTTTTCCAGTCTATGAATTTATGTCTTTTTTCAAAGTTGCGATCTTTTCAGTCACTCCTCCTTGGAAAATTTTTAACCCCACTCATTCTGTCCTGTCCTAAACTCGAAAGATGATGTTAGATCTTCTGCTACAGTGCCACAGTTCTTGAAGTACTTTTTTTTTTTTTTCTTTTGTGTTTCAGTGTATTTTCTCTGTTGTTTAGATTGGGTGATTTCTATTGCTCAATCTTCAGGTTCACTGATCTTCAGTTCATGCCATTCTACTAAATCCATTCATTGAAGTTTTATTTTGGTTGTATTCTTCTGCAGGAAATCATCTGTCTATAACTGTAAGTTTCTATATCCAGAATTTTTTATTTTTATTTTTTAAATGTTTCTTTATTCTTTATCATTGCCTGCCTACATTTTATTTCCTTGGTCTTGTTCAATGGGTGTTGTTTCCTCATATATGACTAAAAGAGAGAGAATGGATAAGTTTGCTGAGGACCTCACCAATAGATGTAATATTTTTAAACAGGTAGTTGCATCTTTTTTCTTAGAATATTGTGGGGGTAAATTCCTTTGTTAATTTATAGAAGTGTATATTCCTAAGTGTATATTTATACTTGGAAAAAATTGAGAAAGGATAAAGATTTTTTGTTGTTGTTAAAAACAAATTGTTTTGGTTATGTGTGCTTTGTTAATTTGGATTTCCTAACACCTAAAGCTCGGTGTTATTTTTAAGCATGACTTTTTGACTGCATCTCATAAATTTTAATATTATGTTTTCATTATCAGTTCAAAATATTTTAAAATTTTAATTCTGATATAGGTCTGTGGGTTTTTAAATGATATTTCTTAATTTATAAATATGCAAGGATTTATCTTTTTATTAAAAATTTGTAAAGGCCTAGTCTGTGCTCAGCTTTCAAAAACATGTCATGTTTGCTTGGAAAGAATGTAAAACTTATATCTATTAGTTGCATTGTTCTGTACGTGAAAAGAGGGTTATGTTTATAAATGATTTTTTCTGTGTATTCAGTTAGTTACTGGAAGAGTTGGATCAGAATTGCTTACCATTTTGTGAAATTGTCTATTAAGATATATACTGTCAGTTTTTGCTATTTGTTTTGAGACTGCATAATAAAGTTTAGAATTGTTAAAAAAAAAAGTAAGGAAGTGACATTAAGTCTCCAAATATCATTGGACTTCCTGGACTGACACATAATTAGTACATAATTATAGTACATTGTAAAATCACAAAGACAATAAAAGGTGATATTTCCTATCTTAAAGGCATTTTTTTTTTTCAGTACAAACTAGGGTCTGTAATCCCTGAGGCCAAGCAGGGTTTCTGCTACCTGTTTTTCCTGATTCTTCTTCTCATTCACTCCAGATGAACAGCCAAAACACATTTGGACAAAAACAGCAATTTTGCCCAACCCCAATCCACTTTTTTTTGTCCCCTATCACCATTTCAATTTGGTCATAATTGTACCATTCTCATAACAACACCCATATAACTGAATCTTTGCAGAGGGCTTATGAGAGGGTTATTGTACAAAACCACTGACAATGCTGAGCAGAGACTGCAAGTCAGCATTTCACAAAAGAGACAGATATCAAGGGGAATAATTCTTGGTAGCTCAAATAAAACTTTCAGATGATTACCACTTCTGCATTTATGAACTGTGGCACAACAGCCTGTATTTCTCCTACATTCTTTCTATGCTCTAAGTCTTAGGATTGTCATTCTCTCCTGGCCTGCCTGGGATATTTAAAAGAAAACTGAGGCTGAAAGGGAAAACAGACTTATAAAAGCACATCCAATGTGTAATGATGCACTCTTCTGTTGTCTTAGTGCCATATTGTTTTTGAAATTATTTGCTCTTTTTAATATCCCTCTCGTGACTTTCTGAAGCATGTTTTGACTGTATTATCCTTTTAAATGAAACAGATAACCAACTAAGTTAATCTTGGGCATGTGCTTTTTACTCAAATGTTGAACTTGCTCTGTGGTTAGAAGGTGGTCTGACCACCTAGTAACATAAACACTTGTAGTCAGATGTCTATTTGAATTCTAGCTGGACCTTTAACTCACTGTGTTACCAAGGATTAATCACTGTTACCTCTCTGAGCCTTATTAGTAAAACAGTGACTGTAGTACCTTCCTTGCTGGGCATTTATGAAGATTAAGTGAGATATTAAATTGAAAAATCTATCATTTGCCTTAGAGACAGTAAGTACTCATTAGGTACTATTGTTAGTATTATTTCGTTGAACTTTTGGTGCCTTTTCTCCATGATTTCTTGACTCAGTCATTGTTCACTAGCACACTAGGTTCTGATCTGTTTATTGTAGAAGACAATCAGGCACCCTATCACTTGTACACTTCATACCACCTTAACCAACTGTCAAATGGGGCCTTACCAATAGTGGGACACCTGAATGAGAGTGCTCCCACACCTCACTCCTGTGACATGCCAAGAGTCCACATATCTATGTTCTTGCCAAAGTGTTTAGCTGGAGTCCATTTGTGGGGAAACCATCCGCAACTCAGAAAATGGGGCATTCTGTGAGACAAACGACCCCAGACTTCGAAAACAATAGAGTCCTTAAATACAAACCAGATAAAGAGGAGAGTCCATTCTGTCCCAAGACAAATACCACAGGCAAGCCTTGAGTGGATCTTGGTACACATCAAACCATGCTGGAGCAAAAAAGGGAATTAATTAATGGTAATTAATTTATTAATTTATGGTAATTCTTAAGGCATGCCATTGGTACAATAGCTATTATCAGTAAAACATGAACAATAATACTACTGTAAAAAAATGTCCTTAATTTTAAGTAGTTATGATAAAATGATTAAGAAAGAGATGGATGGTCAGCAAGAGAGAGAGGAGGGAGGGAGAAGTGTCATGCTGGCAGAGGTTAACATTAGGGTGAGACAGGAATTAAAAATAAAGAAAAAAGATACAGAATATCAAAGAAAACACATATAAGCCATTGAGATGCAGAACGCTCTCATGGAATTCCCTTGGCCTGTGCCTTTGTGAAGGGAGGGAAATTAGCAAGTGTAGGGAAAGCTGGTGTGGAATTATACAGCTCCACCTTGGCTCTACCTCCAGTCTAGTCTAATATTAGACAAAGATTGGAGTCCTAAACCAAGGCAGGGCTTCTTGATCTCAGGATAGTTAGCATTCTCCTTTGAATGTGTATCTAGTTCCTAAATAAGCCTCTGTCTATGCCTTGCCTAGCTCATGCAGAAATACTTTTCCAAGAATCTCACTCATACTGAGTTGAATTCCCCTCGCCTAAGTGATCACTTCTCACATGACAAGGAGAAAGGTCTATGTGTGCTCATTGTACTGTTCTTTCAACTTCTCTATAAATATGAATTATAAAAAAATAGTCACTGCCATTTGGCCTTGACTTTCTATTCAATGAGATATTTGGCCTACCCATACCTATGTAGTGGGTAATAAATGCTTTCCATCAATACCAAGACACATTTGATCACTTTGGTAATACAGTTAATGTTTCAATCTATTCTATCAAGCTGGGGCTGGCAGTGTGAGTGATGATTGTTAGCAAAGCCTTTTTATACCTTGACATGAAATTTCTACTTCTGGGATTCCCTAACCCTTCTATTTGGTGCATCTGTATGTCCCACTGCTACTTATGTCATCCCTCTTCAGGAAGGCTTCTGCCATCCATTTACCTGCCCCTCTTTTTATATTATATGACTTAGAAGTCTGTCTCATCAATTGCTCCCTTGCTACCAGGTCTCTGAGATGCCAGTTCTGTTTAGATCTCCATCTGAGTCATCTTGTTATTCAAGCTCCTGGTTTAGGATATGTAATTGAACTATACTTATCTCTCTGCTCTCTGCCCAACCAATTCCTCACTGGATGGGTCATATGATGTCTTTCCCAGTTACTTGTATAAGGAGGTACCAGGGTTTTCTCCCTTCTAACAGAAACTTCATTAGCCTGTATTAAATATTTTCTGTCTCTCCTATTTTAAGTTTACAAAATCGACTGTAATAAATATGTTTTGGGGGGGCACCAGGCATTTAACTCAGGGGCACATGACCACTGAACCACATCCTCAACCTTATTTTGTATTTTACTTAGAGATAGGTTCTCATTGAGTTTCTTAGAACCTCACTTTTGCTGAGGCTGGCTTTGAACTTGCAATCCTTTACCTCTGCCTTCTGAGCTGCTAGGATTATGGGCATGTACCTCTGTGCCTGGCAAATGGTGGGTCTGTTTAAGCTCTTGTGATATAATCTTAATTGGGTTCAGATAGCAGAAAAATAACTTGTATTACAATTTATTGTTTCTCTGTGTATTTGCCTCTAATATCTAAGTGCTTCTAAGTGCCTCTAAGTGTGTGTATTTGCTGTAAGTTCTTTGAGGACAGGGGTTTATTCTTGTATTTTTCTCTGACCATTAAACTATGTGATACATGGTAGAAAGGCAGGAAGTGTTTGCTTTGTACAACAGATAAATTGATGAAAGACAACTGATTGCTTTTAAGGAACTCCCAGCCTTTTCTGGAAGGATAACTGAAGTACACCAGTGCCAATCATGTAAAGTGAAATGAGAAGAGGTGGAGATGTCACTCAAAGTCTTGTTTCTGAACTGATCTCAAACATGCTTCGGTAAAGAAATGTGCAAAATAAAAAGAACAATATTTGTTCAAAAGTTTTAGCAAGGTATAGGTCAAAACATAGTTCTCATTCCACAGAGCCTGAAGCTAAGACTCATGGAGAGAAGGTGATCTGGTCAAGATTTGAGGGTTGGTGGTGGCTCAGTGGGGTTCCCACTCTATGCCTCCTCACTAGCGACTTTATCTTTGGGGAGGGTAGAGTTGTGAGGTGTGGATCTCAGCACTGCCTGAGTTAGACTCTCCTACTCCCCCTTATCCTGACCTGGTTGGCCAAGGGTTACTCTGAGACTCAAGTGACCTGTATGGCACTAATAAAAGTCACTGTGCATTAATCATATCTTCTTATTCTATATCATAGATACTTTGACATCTTTAGGTCTTACTGATCCAGTAGTAACTTTCCTCCACCCCCAGACTTAGCTAATTCCTATAGATGGCAAATAATTCTAACCTGAGTAGGCTTTTCAAATGTGAGCCTCAACAGTCTCCTTTACTGAGATCACACTCCCTGGGTCATCATCCACCTGCCCTAATCTCCCTTGGATCAGACAGCAGATTATAAGGATCAGCACTGTGTACCAGAGCCTACTAAAATTATTTAAGTCAGCCAACCCTAAACCAATCTCCTCTACCGTACCTCTTCCTTCTCATGGAAAGCACACTAAGGGCTCTTACTCACATTTTCCTCTTCTTTCCACTGTCTCTGACTGACCCCAGTTTTCCAACACCCATGTGGCACTCATGCCAAGTGGTGCCCCCTTTAATTGGGAGGAGAACATAACAGGCTACCTCTTCAGTGGCAGCTTCCTCTGAACTTTTGGACTTGCCACTCCTAAGCAATAATGAAGACTATTTTAAAACACACATATTTTATGGACTTGGAGATTTGACACTGGACTTTGCAGATACTCTGGAGCATGGGATCCACCAATGATAGGCTGCCTCTTCCTCTCCCCTTCAAATAGATGGACTTGTCTATTTTCTTGTTTACATGGTAGACATATTTTTAGTACTAGGGATTAAACCAGGGGTGCTTAACCACTGAGAAACATCCACAACCCTTTTTATTTTTTATTTTTTATTTTGATACAAGGCCTTGCTAAGTTACTCAGAGCCTCACTAAGTTGCTTAGGCTGGCTGTGAATTTGAGTTCTTCCTGCCTTAGCTTCCCAAGCTGCGAGGATTACAGGCATATGCCATTGTTACTGGCTACATGGTAGACCTCGTAAAACATCACATGGATCATGGCAGTCACCTGCTTAAGATACTACAATGACACTCAAGAGACCAAGGTTATTATAACCTGGAAGGTCCTCTACCCTGCAAAATTGTAGACTTTACCCTGTTTCACCAATCTTTGGTGTTCCTGGACCCTTCCAGGCCTCATCGATTGATAGACCTATTCCTGCTATCTGAAACACTTTCCCCCACTAATCCCCACAGCAAAAACGCTCAACTCTCTCACATATTTGCTCAAATGTAATCTTCTCAGTGGGGCTACTGTCTTCCTTGTCCTATTCTCCTTGGTGCCATCATACTTATCACCCTTGAATATGCAATATAATTCATTAATTATGATTATTGCTCTTTCTCTCTTCTTCCTCTTTCTACCTCCCTGCAATTACTTGTCAGTTTGGCAGACTGCACACTTTTGTCCCTTGATAGATACCAAGGACCTAGAAAAGGAAATGGCACAGAGTAGACCTAAAATAAATATTATTGAATAAACAAATGTCTTCAGAACACTTTGTGGAACAAAATAGTTGCTCTGTTAAAAGAGAGTGTGAAAAACAAAAAACCTTGCCCATGGCACCTTGACCCTCTTCATTTTGTCTGAAGGTAAAACACATTGGTAAAAATAAGTTTTGGGGAAGGTTGTACAGCAAGGATCCCAAGAAGGGTCAAGTGAATATCACTTGTGATCTTGGCAAGATGGAGACTCAGAATAAGAAATGCAATCATTCAACCACCAAGAAAATGAAATCATAGAGAAAATACCATTATCTGGGTGGGAAAATCAGGCCCGGTTTTTGGATCTTGTAGGAAGTAAACCAGTCTATTTTCAAGAGGCAAGAAACACATGGAAGTAGCATGTTAGATGTTCAAAGAGCCCTTCACCCTTAGTTCTTTATAAAAAATGTTTTGAAATCCATAATTACCATAGTATGGGGTGGGCAGTGTGTGTTCTCTCAACTCTAATCCCAATACTCTGTGCATTTTCTTATCTGCAGCTTGTGAGCTAATACTGTTTTGTATATGTATGTTCTGCTTTTATTGATTTCATAATGTTTGAAATAGAAAAGACAGAACCCCAATTGGTGGGGAAGTTTTAATTTTGTCTTTGTAACTGATTATTTTTATTTTTATCCCTTTTTTTCCCATTCCTTTCTTCTTTCTTCCCCTGTTTCTTCAGCCTTCTGTATCTCTGTCAAATTTCATGGCAAGAAATCAGAATGGGCCACTCTGGCAAATGGATAATTTCTAGTTGAAAGAAATTGAGAAGTAGAAAGGATGAACTCTTATCCCTCCCCAGTTACTAAAACATCACAAGTGTCCCTGGAAGGTGTTCCTCCAAATCTCACTTCTTTTGTGGGGAATTCCACAAGCTTGCTACTAGGGACAGGATGGCACTGGATACACCAAACTCCTTGGACTGAGCCTCAGCAAACATTAGTTGCTCTGCACAGCTGCCTTCACACAGCTTCCTACTGTAGAAATTCAGTGTCCTTCTTATGTCTTGTCATCTCTTCTTAAAAACTTCATCCTTTTCCCAAGTTGTATAAAAACTTTCCAAGCATAGCTATTTCTTTTGCAGCTTTCTTCCTATGAATTTTCCCTTCATAAATGCAATCTTCCTATTTATATTACTAAAGCCATACTTTTGGCTTGCATTCTGATTCTTTTGTTATATGATGACTTACCACAGAATTGACTACTCCCACCATATTCTACCAATGTTGATTCTATACATAAATTACAACTGTTGCTATCTTTGTTATTAGAATTCCAAGGCCTTAAACTTATGTCTAGGTTGTTTGGCATCATTATGTGCATATGAGAGATGATATGTAAAAACAATTGAGAAAATATATATTTTTTAAATTTTCCCTTTGGGCCAACTAATGTGAAGGGAAAATGTGGGTTGTTCTTTATGCTGCAATGTTCTACAACAGTGGTTTCAACCTCCTTTTTATTTTTACAATCAGCATTACAGTTTTCAGGTAATGTTCTGATTTCTGGTTCCCTAGTGTCAGTGTTTGCTTCTATAATAATAAAAACAAAGTAGAGAGTATATGAAAAAGCTCCATAATTTCAAATCAATGAACAGCTCAGCAATAGGTATTCTTCAAGTAGTTAACCCTCTTTCCTTGATTCATTAGAAGCTTGATGTGATTTTCCTTCTTCTTTGGGGACATTCTAAGAAGGAAAAAATATTTAGGTGTAAATGCACCAAATATGAAAAAAAAATTATCATAATAGTTTTCTTTACTACAGGATACAAGAGAAAGAGAACACATTTCTGAGCCATTCCATTATAAAATCAAACTTTAATTCTTCAACTTACTAAACTATATCTTCTTGTGGGGGTGAGAATAATTAGAGATAATAGAGAGATCTGAAATGTTACTCCCCTTACATCCAAGATAATTACACAAATACTGACATTCACAAAAAACTATTTTATTAATCCAAATTACTTAGGATGGATTATAGCCATCTATATTTTATAGTGCTTTGGAAAAATTAGAAATTTAAATGTGATATTTGAATGAGCGTTTGTAACTTATATTGGCACAAATTATCTCATGAGGTAAAAGCATGAGACCTGAGATTTAAGAGTGCCTTATAAATAAACTCGGTTGGAATCACAAAGAGTATAAGCTCTGTCCATCCAGTGTGTCAAATAGCTAATAATAAATGTAAATATAAATGTTGATCCTTCCAAGAAAGAGAAGAAGAATGCCACAATCTTGTGAAGGCAGTGAATGAAGAACACACACAATTACTAAAAGAAAAGATTTACTAAATAACCAAAGAATGGTGACAGAGATGGCTCAAAGAACAGACATTGGAGAGATGTTTTCTGCAAGGAAATATTGAGTCTTGAAGTAAATCATTTTAAAAAATAAGCAAATCTTCATCTTATGTCCAAAGATATTCTCCATGATCAGAGGATGCATGAAGGATATTCTGGTTCCTACTTTCATATTTATGACATTTATCTAACTTGTTTGCTTCTTTTTATGGCACCAATTCAAGATAACTCACATGAATTTATATATCCTAGACATCAAAAGTGAATAAAAACTTAAAGCATAATTTTTAGAATTCAGTAGAATTAACTAATAGTCATTTCATGCATGTTATTTAGAACACTTCATTAGATAGCAATTTTTTCTACAAATTTATTCATGTTCAAAAAATTAAGTTTTTTTTACATTTGAAACCTTATTGTAGCTGCTCCAGAAAATATGCAAATATATTTATTAACTTTGAAAATCTCATTAAAAATCAAAAGCTATAAAGTGAATGGTTACATAACTAAGCAAATAACTTTTAAAATTTGTGATCTCAGAATGACATAAGGGCTTGGATAGTTTTAGACACTAGAATACAAAAAAATATGAAACTAATATCATATGGTTATTGAGACTCTCTGCTTCTAGATCTGGTTGATCTGGTTTTTATTCGGCACAAGACATTTATATTCAATTAAATGAAGAGTTTTAAATATACTAAGTGGAGAGAGCCAGAAAGCATGGTGAAATTCCTTTTAAATCCAAATATTTTATAATTTTATTGTATTTTCAGACCTTTATTTATGTACTTAGTTTTATGTGATGGTGAAGATTGAACCCAGTGCCTCACACAGACTAGGCAAGTGCTGTACCATTGAGCTACAACTGCAGTCCCTAATCAATAAATTAATATACATATTCTAAATTTCTACATTTCCATGATTTCTAACATTATTTTTTTGTAAAAATGGAGCCAAGAATAGAAACAATGAAAAAGTTTTCCTAGAAATGTATGGTAGTAAAATATAACGGGTCCAATAAAAAAAAAAAAAAAAAACTGCAAGCAACGTGCTTTACTTATTTCAAATTAAAGACATGAGGGAAATTCCATGATTCTACAAAAAATAATGAGCATAAATGTAAAAATCATGTAAGTGTGATTTTAATTTCACAATAATGTAAACCTAACAAAAAATCCTTGACCAAATTTTCTATTTCTTCTGCAATGAGAAATTTATTCCTAATACAATTTTATTGTCATATGTATTTTCCAGACCAATTCCAACCCCCACACTAAACTACTCAATGGAACACTGGCATTTATACATGTTAAAAAATATCAATGTAATTCTCTTAAAACTTTTTTTTCCTGAGCGAATTTCCAAAAAATATATTAGGGAAACCATTGTTAAGTTTCAAGTATTAACACCTCAAAACTCAATAGTAAGAGCAAGAATATTAATTGCATGAAAGATCACTTTAACTTAAATGAGATTAATAGTACAGCTCATTCAATTTAAGACAAGCACCATCAGGATTAGTTTCAGTGGGATGACTTTAGAGCAAAAATGTATAATGAAGTGGTTAGGTAGGTTTTTCTCAATAAACTCTGGTGAAAGCTTGGATTCACCTATATGAAATGCTATTTTTTGACTGATTTGATTAAAATATAAGCTGTTTTATAAAACTCTGCCTCGACTTTTTCAAACTATGAAATAGTCAATGAACATGCCCATTTTGTTGGTGGACCTTTAATTAATTAATTTATTTATCTATGTGTGGTGCTGAGAATCTAAATCAGTGCCTCACATGTCAGGCAAGTGCTCTACACTGAGCCACAACACAACCTCTCAATGAGCACATTATTAATTCCATTTCAGACTAACAGCCACTCTATTGACAGAACTTGAGAACAGTTTATTCTCAGAAACTGCCTGTATTGAAGGCTGAACTTGAAATACGATTAATAGCTGTCATAATATTTTCTTTTTACCTGAAGTGGAACAGACCTTTGATAAACCAAGACAAGGTAGTAAAAAAAATATAATTGCTTTATCCTAGTAGTGTGATTACAGTCAAATTTTTGTTTTAAAGGAAGACCTGCCAGTGTGGACTATATTTAACTTATAGTTAAATGTAACTACATAACTTCCATTTAGAAATTATACAATAATATAAAAGGAATTAAAAAATTTTATGTTTAAGATGGATGGTGCAATTCAAATGGGATATCCAAATGTGGGCAGGTGAGTCTGCATGTTAGATTTGAGTTCCAATACTTTCTGGTGGCACCACTGCTACCTATACATGCTGTTACCTCCTAAAACATATATCTGATAGATTCAGTCATTTGGCTAAAGTAATTTAACAAAACAATATTTTTTATTACCGTACCAACAAGTTGACTGCAGGCTCTTCCATTATGCTACTGAATTAGAATCTAATTCTAAACCTGACTTGGTGTTTCACAAAAAAATATATAATCACTAAGATACTAAGAGTTTTATCAAGTCAGCAAATACCCATCAGTATTTCTAGGGAAATCATAGTTCAGTATGTAGCTTGTTCAAGTTGAACAGGTACCTTCAACTCATTATAAACAGGAGCCCATTTTTGTATTTGGTATTCACAGAATTTCATACCACAAATGTTTAAAAAATACTGATTAGGAAATAACACTTTAAATATTGGAAAATATTAAAAAATACAGGGGGAAATATTTAATTGAAAGATTAAGATTTAAACCTGGGAAGCATTCAAGTAGTACTTTTCCAGGAATGTTTTTACTGAATATTTTTTATATTCTGCCTTTAGGATAACTAACAATATGCTTAAGTACTGTGCATGGTAATGGTATAAATGACATATTGTGATGTCAAGGGATTCCACCATGCTAGATCTTGGTTATCTTAGAAAATCTACCTCTACTCTAGAAACTGCAAGGTGTTTCAAGCAGTTCAGATTTAGTTAATGTGAATATAAAATATTATATTTCTTTGGAATGGAGTTTTATAAACATTAAATGTAATTGGGTTTACAAAGATCCTCTTTACCAGGCATGGCGGCACATGTTTCTAATCCCAGACTCAGAAGGCTAAGGCAGGAGGATCACAAATTCAAGTCCAGCCTCAGCAACTTAGCAAGATCCTGTCTCAAAATAAAATTAAAAAGGGCTAAGGATATGACTCAGTGGTTGAGCATCCTGGGTTCAACCCCCAGTAACAAATTAAAAAAAAAAAAAAAAGAAAGGTCCTCCTTTCTGAGAAAATTTGTACTTCATACTTTTATTGTACTTAATAATTCCAAACAGTGGTCCTGGAGGTTGGGTGTGTTTGGTGTGGTTGTGGGATCCAGGAGGCTGGGTGTAATCAGTTGGTCTGGGTTCCCAGTGATAGGGCACCATCAATTGGTCTGGGGGTCCTGGCAGCAGGGAGCAGTCAGTTGATATGAGGGCCCCAGTCGCAGGGAGTAATCGGTCGGGCTGAGGGATCCTGGAGACGGGACTCAGTCAGTCCAGCCAGGGGTCCTACAGGGCCTGGCTGTTTTCTCAAAATGGCGGCAGCCACGTGTAATCAAACCTGCAGGTACTGTAACAATGAACTTCCAGGCAGCAGCAGGCAGCTGGTTCTCCACTGGCAGTCTGTGGGCATTCTGCTGGCAGCTGTTGGACAATCGGGAGGTGAACCTCCAGCGTTGGGTGATGAATAGGGGTAAGGCAGGTGATGGACAGGTGAAAGGCAGGCAAATGGCAGATGATAGATGCCTGACAATGAGCAATCTGTAATAATTCCAAACAAAGGCAGTAGAAATAATAAATTTAACAATGCTCATAAATAGTTGAAGAATATTTTCAAATGAGTCTTGATATTAATGAAGGAATATTTTAAAACTCTCTATTAAAGATAAATAATTCAAACCAAGCATGAACAGAATTCCTCTTCAATGGGTTCAAAGAACTTATGAAGGATGTACAGTGGACAGCTTACAGAGGTCATCACATTCAACTCAACACTTTCCAGGTGGGGAAACCAGAGGAGGGTGCAACTTGATGAATATCACACACACAGAGTGGGGAAGAGCACAGGGGGAAGGCCACTTCCTCAGTAACACTGCAGGATTATTTCTACCTCTGCTCTAAGTAATTTACAGTCTGTTTCAAGTTTTTTCTATACACATAGACCTGTGAACAGTATTTCTTTAAGAATTAAAATATATCTTTCACTTTCACTAAGAACGCTGCCTGATTCTCAACTCTCTTCTTTCCTGTGACACTAAGTTAAAGGGCAGTGAAAGTTATCTCATCCTCTATAAGCAAAACTAGTATGCCTCCAACTTCCAGTAATATCTTTGTGTGATCATCATCATCCCTTTGCCGTCTAGCTCCACATTATATCCAATCATACTGATGACTGTCCGATGCTATCTGGAGGCAACTGCCAACCACAGATATAGGCTCACAGAACTTAAAACTGTATGGAAAAACAAATATGTTGTGATTCATTTAAACAAAATACTATATCAAAAAATTACCACAATCCAGTCCTTTGAAGTAGTGAACTTACCAAAGTTAATTATATGGACCAAATAATCATGAAATCTCATTTAAATAGATTCATGAAAGGAGAGTTGGTCAAGACTGTTGCCTTTTCACCAGTCATTCAGGGCACATCTATTCAAAATATTAACCTATTTTTGGTCATATTGAAAATTCAGTTAAGGCTTAAAAATAAATATAATGCAAAGTCCCTCCCAAAAATGAAGTATCATGAAGAGTCTGAAGAGTCAACAGATGAAAAAGGCTCTGTACTTTAGACCATGTTTTCCAAACTCTTCAGGGTACAATGAAAATGAGAAGGGCTTATATAAATATTCATCATGTTTGATGTTTTAGTTGAAGGTAATAGTGGAAGAACTTTGTCAAGAAAAGATACTGAGGGATGGAGAGGTAACCTGTGTTTGATCTCCAGAACCACAAAAAGAAGAGATCTCCAGAGAGTCAGAGAGACAGAGACACAGACAGTCCAATATCCTCACCATAATCACTTGGAACACTAAGATAAAGGAGGTTTTCTATTAAAAATTTACTGAGCAACATTATAAAACTGGGACTGAGAGTAAAATAAACATTGGTTTCCTTCTCCTGCTTTGGCCTCTAGAAGTTCCTCCAGGCCACTTGTTCCTGGTTATGGTGCTGGCTCACAGTACAGACTTATCCTTTTACCAGCTATTCTCATTAAACTTCTAATTTCTTAGATTCTGATAAACAAAACTGAAAAAACTTAACACATAATCTACAGTTAAAACCCCAATATGCTAATAAGTTATGTAATATTTGCAAATCTTTAAAGAATGTAATCTTATCCTTTAAGTTGATTATAATTGATATAACCATACATCAAAATCAACCAATTATTTGAGAATAAAATAATTTACATTTAAAGCTTTGTTATACACTAAAAAATGACACTACTTAAATCATAATGACATTTACTTTGTAATACATATCCTGTTGGTTATTAATAGTGGACTTAATATGCAATAAGTTTCCATTAAAAGTCACTAAAACACACATTATAAACACATATTTAAAGAAAAGATTACCAGAATTATGCACTCTCCTTAATATGCTGTGGGCCTGCTGGAGAGGGTAAGGGTAAGCAGAAAGAGCTGAAGGAGCTGGGGGTTGGGGTAATCAGTGTATACCTGCATTCTCATCTCCACACCATCACACTAACCTCGTCCATGTCCCATTATATTTTTACTATAATAACCACCTCACTGCTCTAATTTTTCAGGTCTGTTTTCTATCATTTTGCTTCTCACTGCACAGAGTTAAGTTCAACCTTAGGCCTAGCACACAACATTTTCATGATTGCTAGGGTTCAGATATGGTGAGAATGTGTCCCCAAAAGGGGACTAGAAACTTTGACAATATTTGAGAGGTGGTGAAATCTTAAGAGGTAGAGTCTGGTAGGAGATCATTTGAAACCACCCTCAGAAAGAAATACTGCTGGGGCTGGGGATGTAGCTCAGTTGGTAGAGTGCTTTCCTCCCAAGCACAAGGCCCTGGGTTCAATCCCTAGCACCACAAAAATAAATTAAAAAAAAGAAAGGAATACTGCCCATTTCATTGGGCTAGGCTAAATTTCAGAGGACTAGACGTGTGTTAAGAAGTAGGTCCTCCTCACTGCTTGGACTCTTCCAGATATACTGCTCACCTCCCTCATGAAAGATACCTCCATCTGACATGCTACACTGCAGCATGACACCCCCACCAGATGTTGTTGCATGAATTTGGATTTTCAGCCTCCAAAATAATCCTGACCAAACATAAACCTCTTTCTTTATCAAGTAGCCAAACTCAGGTATTCTGATACAACAGCAAAAAATAGATTAATATCATCCATGATTGTACATCAAACTGACACTTTGGACTCATTCCCTCGCTCTCCCCTACCTGCAGGTAACATTCTGCAGCCAGATTGAATTACTTGCATCTAATTTTTTTTATGGAAAACAGTATATAAAGTGTTTTGAAACCATGTATCTATGTATATGCTGTGATTTTCTTTCTTTAATAAATGTTTGCTATCCCTTGAAGATACAGGTCAAATATCAGCTTCACAATGAGATTTAATTTTTAAAAAATATAGACTTACTTAGAATAAGGATCATGTTTGATTTCTCTTTTATACAAGACTATATAGAATAATCTCTGCTTAAAATATGGCCAAAATACATTTTCTTGCTTTTAAGTAATAAGACACTATAAACCACATGGTTTAATCTTTTTATCAAATTCATGGTAAGCATTCTTTTAAAAGTTATTTTTAATAAGTTCTATCTAAAATATTTATAAAATTCATTTTACATGTTTTAATTTTGTAATATCTTACATCAGACAATTTTCAGGATGAATGAGAATTCAGGATGCAGGGAATTTAAGCAACTAAAAATTTTAAGTTATTAAATTTTTAACATCAAATATTTTCAATCAACCCAAAAGTATGGATTTTATAATAGTTTTCAGGCAACAAAGAAGTCATCATACCAGTTTTGCCTGCTATAGTATGCATATACTGAAGACCACAGGGCAGCTCTTTTCCATTTTTGGATGGTGTAAAATAAATATCATATTAATAATAAAAGATTCAGGGAAGTTATGATATTAGTTTTACTGCTATTATGGATATCATATAATATTAAAAGTCACAAGACTGCCGTTATATACATTTTTGATGCTGTGTTATAATATCATATTTGTATTAAAGACCACAGGGAAACTACAATATCAGTAGAGGCCACAGCATGGATATCATATTAAAATCAAAGGCCATAGTGGGAATGGTAGTAAAGAATGAAGAAACTTTGGATTGTTCAGAGGGGAGTGATGGGAGGGGTAGGGTGTGGGGAAGGGAAGGAGGGTAGAAAGAGACAGTTATTATTATCCTATATATTATTACCTGATATACATTACCCTTTATACATTTATGAGTATACTACTGGTGTGACTCAGCACCATGTACAGTCAGAGAAATGGGACGTTATGCTCCACTTGTGTAGAATGTATCAAAAAGCATTCTGCTATCATGTAAAACTGATTAGAACAAATTTTAAAAAAATAGAAATTAAAAATCAAAGACCAGTTGGCAGCCATTAAATTACTTTTAGATGCCTATAATTTGGATATTATAATAGTATTAGAGGACACAGGGCAGCTATTTTATTAGTTTTTCATCTATATTATGGTTATCATATTAATATTAAAGTCCACACAGTAACTGTCAATAGTATATTATCTATAACTAATGTAATAATATAATAATAATAATAATGTATCTAAAACTAAACTAGTATAGTATCTAAAACTAATATAATACAGATATGACATTAGTAGCAAAGGGTACAAAGAACATATTTTATTAGTTTAAGATGCTAGAATATGCATTTATACTGGTTTTTAAGGGCAGGTAATATTACTTTAAGATGTTATAGTATGGTTATAACATTAATATTAAATGCATAGTGGAGATAATTTATTACTTTTAGATGCTATGACATAGAAATGACCTTAACTTTGTAGGTCACAGGAAACTTACTATTATTAGATATAGACCATGCTATGGATCTTATGTTAATATTAAAGACCAAGTGGGAGTCACCCACCTCCTCTTCTTCCAACATGAGAGATCAACTGTGTCTTTCACCAAGGACTTCCTGCTAGTGGAGTGAACACAGTCATCTACAAGAACATGACAGTGCCCGAGTAAATCATCAAGCAAGCAAATCACTGCAGCTAAGCAGCACAAGGGCATTATGGACTCTGTGGATCATATCCCCAGGGAACAGGGAGTCCTGTCCTTCTGGCATGGTAGCCTGGTTAATGTCGTTAGCTACTTCCCCACCCAGGCTCTCAAATTTTCTTCAATGATAAACACAAGCAGATCTTCCTGGGTGGTGTGGAAAAGAGGACCCAGTATGGCAATACTTTGCAGGGAACCTGGCATTAGGTGGTGCTGCAGGAGCCACATCCTTGTGTTTTGTGTATCCTGTTGATTTTGCCCAAACCTCTCTAGCAGTTGATGTAGAGAAAGTTGGAGCTGAAAGAGAATTCAAAGGCCTGGGTGACTTACTGGTTAACATCTACAAATCTAATGGGATTGAGGGTCTGTACCAAGGCTTTGATGTGTCTGTGCAGGGCACTATCATCAACTGAGCTGCCTACTTTGGTATCTGTGATCCTGAAAAGGGAATGCTTCCAGACCCCAAGAATACTCATGTCTTTATCAGCTGGATGACCACAGTCTGTCACTGCCATTGCTGTATGATTTCCTATCAATTTAATACTGTTCATCACTGTATGATGATGCAGTTCGAGTGCAAAGGAACTGACATCATGTCCAAAGACAAGCGTCACTGCTGGAGGAAGATTGCTTGTGATGAAGGAGGCAAAATTTCTTCAAGGGCACATAGTCAAAAATTCTCAAAGGCACAGGGTTGCTTTTGTACTTGTCTCCTATGATGAAATAAAGAAGTTTACATAAGTTATTTCCTGAACTTTTTTTTTTTTTTTTTTGCCTGTGAACAGGCATGCTGTATTATATAATGTGTCTAGGGCATTCTGAACACTCTTGGCTGCTTATTAATGGCAATTATGTTCTTGTTGACAATGGGAAGAAATAATATTCATCTGACCAGTTTTCTCTTAAAGTCAAAATGATAATGATGATGATGATGATGATGTAACTCAATGATATTTTATATGCATATTTTTAGTTGTAGGTGGACACAATATCTTCACGTTATCTTTATGAGATGCTGAGGATTGAACCCAGGGCTGCCCGTGTGCTAGGTGAGTGCTCTACCACCACTGAGCCAAAACTCCAGCCCAGAATCATATTTTTTTCAGTCACTTCAAATAACAAATTTGGACAAATTAAAGTATCTAAAAACAAACAAACATAAGGACCAGATGGAAGTTATTAAATTAGACTTAGATGCCATAGTATGAATATCAAATTAGCATTAATGGTCACAGGACACCTATTATAAAAGAAGCTATAGTAGAATATAATTTATATTAGAAAACACAGTGCAGCTGTGGCTTTAGATACTATTGTGTATATATATATATATATATATATATATATATATATATGTGTGTGTGTGTGTGTGTGTGTGTGTGTGTGTGTGTGTGTGTGAAATGTCACAGGTTTCTATTTAATAGATTTTAGATCATATAGATTAGATATTAGTATGGCATCCCACAGTGCAGCTATTTTTACCTGGTGTGATATGTATATCATATTAGTATTAAAGTCTACAGGGAAAATAATACATTAGTTTAAGATGCTGTCCAGAAGGTGGTCATTGTACTATGAAGGCAAAGGGAAGAAGCTTTTATGATAGTTTTATATGCTTTAATACAGCTATTATATTAGTACTAAAGGTCATATGGAAGCTCCTCCTTTAGTCTTAAGTGCTGTAGTCTGAATACCATATTAGCAATGATGGTCAAAGGCAGCTATTTTACTAGTTTTACATATTATACATGGATATTGTATTAATATTAGATACTACAAATAAACAAATATATTATTTTGTTTTGGTACAGGGAACTCACTGAACTCAGGGGTACTCAACCACTGAGCAACATCCCCAGTCCTATCTTGTATTTTATTTAGAGACAGGGTTTCACTGAGTTGCTTAGTTCCTCCCCATTGCTGAGGCTGGCTTTGAACTCACCATCATCCTGCCTGAGCCTCCTGAGTACTGGGATTACAGATACACACCACCACATCCAGCTCATTACCTAACTTTTAAAAACTATATTATCAGTATGATTTAGGCACAGGGCTGCCCTTTATCACTTTCTGATGCTGTAATATGAATATCACATCAATATTAAAAACCAAAATTCAGATTTTAATCAGGTTCTCATGCTCTTTAATGGATATAATATCAGTAATAAGGCCACAAGGCAGCTATTTTATCAGTTTTTGATACTACAATACATATACCACATTGGTATAAAAGGTCACAAAGCAGCTATTTTAACAGTTCCTGATGCTATACTATAGATATAACATACTAAAGCACACAAGGCAGATAAAATGGTTTATTATTTTAGTCCTAAAGTCAACAATGTAGCTATTACATTGGTTTTGGACATTAAAGCATAGATATTATTTTAAGATTAATGGCCACAGGGGAGCTATTATATTAGTTTCTCATACTGCATATTGATATTCAATTGTACTAAATCCAAAAGAATTTATTATACTAATTTTACATGATTATATATGTAACATCAATATTAGAGCCACAGAGCAACCTATTTTATTAGTTTTACATTCTTTAGTATGAATATTACATTAATATTAAAGTCTACATAGTTGTATAACATTATATTAAGAAGCCACCATATGGATGTAACATTAATGCTAAATGCCCCATTGTGGATATTACATGAGTTTTTCATGCTAGAGTATGGATATGATGTTAGCACTAAGGATCGCAGGGCAGCTTTTATGTTAACTTTAGATGTATATACAGATAACATATGAGTACTAAAGTTCACAGTGCAGGAATTATGAACTTTACTTGTAATAAGTGTAGATACTGTATTACTAATAGACACTACAAGAAAACCATTATGTTACTTTTAACTGTCTTGTTATCAATATAATATTATTTATAAAGGTAACAGGGCAACTCTTTATTACTATCAGATGCTATAGTATGAATATGTTGTCATTATTAAAGTCCATAGGCAAATATTTTGTTTTCTATTCTAGAGTATTAGTATTAAAGGCCAAAGTGTAGCTATTTTATCACTTTCTCATCCGATAATGCAGATCTCACACCAGTACTAAAGGAAACAAGGCAGATATTTATCAGTTTCCAAACTATACAATGGACATTCTACCATATAGAAGGCCACAGAATAGCAGTTATATCACTTTTACATTACGATATGGACAATTTATTAATATTAAAACCCACAGAAGAGCTGAAATATCATATAGGTTTAAAAGATAATACATTAGTATTAATTCAACAGTGCAGTTTTTTATCAGTGTTAATGATATATGTGGATATTATATTATTATTAAAAGATACAGGGAGCAATCATATTAGTAATAAGTGATATTTTTAACTATATCATATTAGAATTAAAGGCCACAATTTATGTAAATTATTTTGCGATGCTGTGCTATGGATATAACATTAATACTAAAGACCACAGGATATGTAAAATAAATTTTCATTTTGGTCCCATATGCCACAAGGCAGGCATATTATCATGTTTAAAAGCTCCAGTGTGGATACCAGCTCAGCACTGAGGGTCACAAGGCAGCAATTTCCAGTTCCTATGTTCTATAATGATAACTATCACTTGACAGCAGCTGCTCTATCACTTTCCAGGCTCTAATATGCTAGTCATATCACACTAAAGGCTACAAGGCACCTGTTACATGAATTCTTCATGGGTCCATGGGAATAGCCTACCAGTCCTAAAGGACAAAGGGAAGTTATTTGATCAAGTATTGATACTACAACATGGACAACATACCAATATTAAATGCCAAAGTGTATCAATTTTATCACTTTTTCATGCTATACTTTGAATCTATTTTCAGTTGTAAAGTCCAAGAGGCAGCTATTTTATGAGTTATAGATGCTATGAAATGGGTATCTGATCAGTACTGAAGGTCACAATGCATCTGTGATATTAGTTTACATTTAAATTAATAATTGACTAATTTGGAAAGCCCCAGGGAGCTGTAATATCAATTTCAGTTTTCAAATACAGATGTCCTAGTAGCATTAATGTCACAGGGCATTTATTATATGAGAATTGAAGCTCTATGTAAATATTAGATTATAACTAAAGGCCTGCAGTCAATAATTAGTAAGAAATGCCACCATATAGCTATCATAATTAGCATTCAAGGTCACACTATATATGATGTTATGTGATCTGCATGAATACAAGTGACATTAATACTAAAGACCACAGAGAATGCCACATGGATTTTTTCATTCAACAGGCCACAAGGTTACCCCATTATCAGTTTTTAAAGCTATAATATGGATACCATGTCAGTATTGAGGGCCACAAGGCAGTTTTTCAATGCTACAAGGTGGATTTCAAATGAGTACTGAAGTCCACAGGTCACCTATTTTATCATTTTTACATGGTACAATATAGAAAACATCTTAATACCCAAGGCCACCAGGCAGCAATTTTATCAAGTTTTGATACTATAATAAGGATATCATGTTCCCAATAAGGCCACAGGCATGTAAAATGGATTATCATTTTCTACAAATGCACAAGGCATCCTTTACATTAGATTTGGATATTATAGTGTGGATAGCATATTAACATAAAAGGTCACAGGGAAGCAATAACATTAATTTTACATGCTACAGTGTGATATCAAAATAGTATTATAACCAGAATGAGTTATATTAACTTTACTTGCTAAACTATGGATATTTTATTATATTATTATTAAAGGGCATATGGCAGCTGTTATATTAGCATTAGGTGGTTATTATGGGTATCTTATTAGCATTAAAAGTCACAGGTCATGTATTATAGTCATTTATTATAGTATGGATATGACTTTAATAATTTAGCACAGTACACATGAAATATGGATTATTTTAGTATGAAAGGCTGCTGGGTAGATATTTATGAGTTTTGGATGATATGTCATGTATACTATATTAACATTAAAGACAACAGGGAATCTAGCATATTAATTTTACATTCTATACTATAGATGTCTTAATAAAAATAAAACCACAGGGCAGTTATTAGCTTTATATGCTATGGTGTGGACATTACATCAATATTAACAGCCAGAGGTTAGCTCTTATGTCTCTCTTAGATGCTATGTATAAATAGTTTATTAATAATAAAGTTCACAGGGCAGCCATAGTATTAATTTTAGAGTTTATATGATGGATAATATATTAGTATTAAAGACAACAATGCACTTACTATATTACTGAAGAGTATATACATTTCATGAGGATTAAGAGCCAGTAGACTACTATATTATTAGTTGTAGATGCCATAGTTTGCATATAATGTAAGTATTAGAGGTCACAAGGGAAGAATTACATTATTTTACATTGCCTATCATATTAATATGGTCGTAGGCAAGCTATTATATTAACTCTAATTGCTATAGAATGGATGTACTATATAGTATAGTATTTAAAGATCATAGGGCAGCTACTATTTCATGTTCAGGGGCAAGTTTTGATATGTTATTAATATTAAAGGTCACAGAAAACTATAATAATAGTTTTACAAGTCACATTTTGAAAATAATATTAATATTAAATGTCAAAAGATAGCTATTATATTTTAGGTTACCTTATGGATATTGCATTAGTCATAAAGGCCACAGGACAGCTACTTTATGAATTTTAGATGCTACTCTATGTATATTATGTAGTATTAAAAGGCCACAAGGCAGTTATTTCTTCAGCTTCATGCAGGGTGACTTCCTCCAGAAGACCACAGACAATGTGGACACACAGAGACAGAAACTTCCCAATGAGAATCCTGAAAGGCCTTGCCTCATCCTGGTGAGCACAGTCAGTACTAATAGGACATTCTCCTTCAGGGCCTGAGATGACAGAGATGCTGTCCACCTCTGTGACCTGCCTCTGCCAGACCCAAAGCTCCAGGATAAATATGAAAATAAAAATAAACCCCAATAGAGAACAATGTAAAAAGTACCTGAAAGGCCCTCCTCAACCTTGCTAAGGTCATTGAAACACAGAAGGTCTAAGAAACTGTTCACCCCCAAAGAGAAGTCTATAGGGACAGGAACTGAATGTCATTTGGAATCCTGGATGGGGTCCTGGAACAGGAAGAGACAGAACTGAGAATCCAAGGGAAATGCAACTGCACTTTGTGATAGTCTAGTGAGCAGAACAGGTTAGAAGGACACCAGAGTCCATCACCTCCACAATGCTCTGCAGGAAGTGGAGAAAATGGGGAAACATTGTCCATGCATGGTCTTCGATGTTGCTATGTTTTGGAAAATTACTTTTTATTTTAGAAATCACAAATCATTATTGTAGGTACAAACTCTTGAATGGTTCCAAATTGAGTTGAACTTCTAAGTGATTTTATTATCACTATCTGGTCATAAAATTTATGATAAGTAAAAGATCTAGGTACTGGGGATGCAGTTCAACAGAAGAGCACTTGTCTAGCATGCAGGAGGCCCTGAGTTCAACCTCCAGCACTACAAAAGAAAAAAAAAATGAACTATGTCTTATTTATGTAATCAAGAACAAAATGAATAATCACTTCTAGCAAAATGTATTAGACCTGAAAGAGTGGACACTATAAAAATAAAAATATTCAAAAGAATTAAAATTTTTTAAAAATAAAAATATTCTCCTCAGTGTGGATTGCACAGCTAGACTATCATGAATAGTAGTGCCTCATCATAAAGCATATTCATATTAAGCTTACATTAAAACAAAAAAGCCTTTACTGACTGTTGACAAGGGAAAATGGACATGGTCTAGCTTAGGAGATGACATATTAGAAGCATATAATACATCAAATGCTCCAGGACATGCTAGGCACTTTAACACCAAGTGCTGTTACCCCAGCATGTGGCAGGCTAAGGAAGGGGGATGACACATTTGAGGCCCACCTGACAATTATGCAAGTCCCTGTCTCAGAATAAAACATTTAAATGGCTGGGGATGTATGTAGTTCAGTGCTTGCCTAGGACATGCTACAATGGTCACTTGGTTCAATTCTCACTACCAAAAAATGGTTCAGGCTGTGATGGGCTAATAAATTTGGTACCATGAGAGTGTTATAGGCCAGACTATAAGGTAATTAACTAATCAGACTCCGTTTTGCTCTGAGACTCCATGTTATGTGGGAAATATGTTTCTCCCATGGGAACACCTGGGAATACCACACCTCTGTGCCCATCATAAATTACTTGGTGTGACATGTTTAATAATATACAATGGCAACTCCTAAATTGGAAAGAATTGCTCTCTTTTGATTCCTTTTGCTCCTAAACAATGTACCATGTGAACAGTGATTGTGTGGATGTTAGTAACCTTTCTTTAGTTTGTACCTAGGTAAGGGTCATTTCGACCCACTTCCCCCTCTGTCAATGACCTCATGATGTTAATGTGCAATTTTCAATCATAGCAATAGACACTTATGATTAATGTGAGTTTTGGTATAAGAACCCCTACAACACTTTGGTCGGGGCTGTTCTCCCAATATCCATTTTTTGGGAGGGCATTGTGTGAGACGGTCAGCCAGCTGGCTTAATAAAGACTCTCAAATTTGGAATTCTCAGTGGTGATCAGTCTGTTCTTAAGTTGCTCCCCATAACACAGGCCAGACATTTGATCACAGAATAGGGTAGAAGTCATTATGCCAACCTCCCAAAATAATCAAACTAATTTTACTATACTCAGCTCATATATACCATGTCAAACCCCTGCTTGCACAAATTCAAATTTGATAACATTTTAAATATAATAAAAATTGTATGTACTTTATTAATAAATTCCATAAATATGAGAGGTATACATGACTTTGATCTGAAAGTTATAGGGACACTGGCAGCAGGATTTGGATGACTCCATAAAATCCACCCAGCAGGCCCAGCCTGCTGTTATCCACTGGTCTGAATGAGGCAAGGAGATCTTCATTTCTGGGTCATTCACTAACTGGAGCACCAAGATTCTACTGATTAAGAGGTGAATATAAGTGTCTTGGTTGAGGCTGAGTGGTACAGGAATAGAGTCTGACATGTTATCCTTTCTAATAGAAGTGAACAGGTGATTAGACGTCCCATCTCCACCTTGTAGATGCTTTCTTTGGAATATGTCCTATTCTGTGACCACTTAGTATCTATGGCATTATTTTTTAACTTCATTGTGAGTCAGATGCATTACCACTTAGAATATCATTACCTCAAGAGAATTTATAATAGTTTTGTGGGTGTATTCTTTAGGATGGTGTTACACAGGTCTTTTCTATGCTTGGAGAAAGCCTGTGACTGACAGAATCTGTTGCTGTGACTTCTGCACTAAAGCAAAATGCACCGTAAAATTCAAGGTGGTAGTGTTATGTGGTACTTGCAGAGCAATGATGAATTAACTGATTATTAGAATGGCCCATATAACCAGATAGGTCATTTTCCAGGTATGGCTCACCAAAATATGGAAAGTACCTTAAGGACTCCTATATCCCAAATCTGTTAAGGTACTTATACTTGTGAGGGATCTGTTCTGCTAGAGCAAAATAGTTATACCAATATGAACCATTTTGGGAGATCATTGACTATTTTTTTGTAGGCATTGGTTTAAGAAACAAAGTTGTTGGAAGAGTTGGAAACATATTTTCAAGATGATATAGATAAAGAGATTGGATGTATACATTATTTTTTACACAAGGAACAGAGTGGCTTAGGGATATGGGAAGTCATTGGAATAATACTATAGTTACCACTTGGTTTTCTATATTCTGTCTTCTTAAAGGAACTTGTCTGACTTTCTGTTTTCTTCTACAGCCATAATGACTTCATTGCCCTCTTGGACCTTCCTGCTGGTAGAGAACCAATACAAGATTTTTGAGATTGGACAATGGGTTCATGATCCATCAGAGGTAAGATTTTGATCTCCAAAAGTCACCATGACTTAGCAGCCTCATTTTAACTATCATTGCTCTCTGAATTGATGGTAGCAGTTCCCTTACCCTAAAGGATTCCTCTCAATAAAAGATGGAGATTCAGAGTGTGATCATTTGTAACCTTTAATAGATGCAGAAAGGAGGGTGGGTGGAAGAGAGGGATTTGAAAGAAGAATTTTTTTCTACTTATTGTTTCAGTCTATGGTTACCAGTTAGGTTGGCACCAATTTGACCCATGTCAAGAAATCTGATTTTGAGGTGTTTGATGCTTTAAAACTAGATTCATGGAATGCTGTGAGACATCTTGTTGAGGTAATTTTATAATATTTGCTCTCTTTTGCCTTGTCTTTCTTGTAACACAGAAGTGGTTTGTAAATTTTCTTCTTGAAAGCAATCTTTTAATTTTGTTTTTATTTCTGTTTCTTCTCAGGAATCTTCTGAATAATTTATATATGTGCACATATTTCTTATATATACATTCAAATCCTATTCTTTATACCAAAAATGTCTCAGTCTAGTGTACTTTAACTTTTTAACCAAGTATCTACAGTAAGACACTTTGCATTGCCGTCCAATACACACATACACAGAAGTGTAATATGTGGTATAATGTTTGCCTTTATTCCCTGTGATGTATTCTTTTCTGTTTTTAAAAATATTTATTTATTTAGGTACTGAAATTGAACTGAGAGACCCTCTACCAACTGAGTCATAACCACAACCCCGTTTATTTTGAAACAGGGTCTCACTAAATTACTATGGCTGGCCTTGAACTTGAGATTCTCCTGCCTCAGCCTTTTGGGTCACTGGGACTACAGGCATTTGCCACAGCACATGGCTGCTATTGCATTTTTTACAGCCCAATAGTGGACTATAGCCTATTGTTGAAAACTCTTTCTAGTAATATTTTAAGTTTTCCATTGACCTCTGGTGGTATCACCCAGAAGAGACTAGATGTGCCTTACTTTGTCTTACTAAGCTGCCTCAGCTTAATCTGCCAGTTTGATAAATTGGTTGGCAGTTCTGTAGTTTTATGAGACCCTACAAGTATAGTAGTCATTGGGGAAAAGTAGTTTAAAAAAACAACAATCACACACAAAATATCAGGCAATTCTTTTGCATATAATCAAAATTTGTGAATTTTTTATTTAGAAAATTCCCTGGTATTGGAAAAGATCTCTATATACTTTTTTTTCTTGCAGTGCTGAGGATTGAACCCAGGGCCTTGTGCTTACAAGGCCACTCTACCAGCTGAGCTATATCCCCAGCCCCTATAATATTTTTTCAAGACCTTCATCTCTACTTAATTTACTATGTCAGTAATGCAAATATTCTCCAAACCACATTCATAATTACTGTTTTGCTACTTTCAGTAAGAGCTATGCCTGTCTAAGAAACTGTGCACTGTATTTACGCTGAGTATTCTTCTCTCTTTGAATTCAAAACCTGCCTCTGCTACTAAGTAGTTTTACCATTGTGGACAAGGCCCTCAATTCTTTTGGCTATGTATTCTATAACAGTAAAATCAGCGGTTGGATTCAGTGTTTCTCAGCAATCACAAGTCCTGAAGTGGAACATATCAATAATCACAGAGCATAAGGGTGATATGTTGTTCCTAAAACTGCATAGTATAATAATTATTTAGGAAATTGGGATAATATTGTTTTCATTATATAAGCTCTCAAAGTTAAGCTAGACATTCTTTTTGACAGGTAGGCAGAGATTTAAAAGGGTTTAAAGATACCAAATTAAATTATGAGGCCACTGGTAACTACATTTTTGCATTATATGATTCTGGCAAAGCAACAAATGAATAATAGTCAATCATAACTATACAGAGAGAAGACTAGCATACTTTTTATATTTCTCTCTCACTTCCCTCTTTCACCTAATTTCCCAATCCATTTAGGTAAGCCTTAGAATACATTTTCATTAGGTTTTAATTTGGACTAAGTTTAGTGTAGCCAGTTACTTAACCAATTTGTATTTTTTTGGATGATGATGATGATGAAAAGGAAATTTAAAAAAAGCTATTCTGAGTACTTTCCATCAGTGTTCTGTGGATTACATGACATAATAGCTGGATGTGCTTTGGAAAGTTTTTAAGATGTTGTATAATAAAACTGTATTTATTAATTTTGCTTTTGCTTCATATATGTTTAACTGAAATCAGTTCTTTAAATGAACTATTATAATCTTCCATAGGAGACTATAAAACATTTTTTTAAATCTTTAAACAAAATCAGTTTTCTTTATTATTAAAATTTTTCTTCTATGATGCATTATTTTTTCCATTTTTGAAGTATAATTTACATACCATAAAATTTATCATTTAAATCATACAGTTTCATATGTTTTAATATATTGAGTTGTGTTACATTACCACTAGTTTCAGAGCATTTTTATCATCCCCAGAAGAAACCTTGTACCCATTTGCAGTCACTTTCCATTTCTTCCTCTCTCACACTCCTATCAACCACAAGTCTACTTTCTGAATTTATGGATTTGTCTATTCATGGTATTTTTTGTGAGACTCTTTCACTTAACCTAATGTTTCAGGATTCATCCAAGTTGAAACATATATCTATTTATGACACAATGATATTCCATGGTATGGACATACCATTTTGTTTATTTGCTATTGATAGACATTTGTATTGTTTCTGATTTTTGGTATCATAAACATTAACATACAAGTTTTGATGAGGACACATATATCTTGGATATATACCTGAGAATATAATTGTTGAGTCACATGGTAACTTTCTGTTTAACTCTTTGAAGAAATACTGAACTGTTTTCCAATGTGGCTATGCTAATTGTAGATTCCCACTGGCAATGGGAATTCTGTAGTTTGAAAGTTCCAACTTCTCCATCTTTGCCAGTATTCATTAGTTTGTCATTTTAATGGTAGCCATCCTAGTGAGTATGAAATGGCATCTTACTGTGGTTTTGATTTGCATTTCCCTAGTGGCTATTACATAGCTCTTGTTCTTATTGCTGCAGTCATTGTAGTATCAGAACTCTTAGAATTTGTAACCTTGGGACTGGGGATATAGCTCAGTTGGTAGAGTGCCTGCCTTGCAAGCACAAGGCCCTGGGTTCAATCCCCAGCACCCCCCCCAAAAAAAGAATTTGTAACCTTGTTATGTGTTGCTTGGGTGGGGGAAAAATGAAATCTAATTTGTTCACATTGTTTGAAAATTTGCAAGGCCACTTCACATGCATTATCTTTTTCATTTCCTCAGTAACATTGGAAATAGGGCAAGGATTCTTTTTACTTTTATGGATGAGGGAACTGACTGTGGTAAAGGCATTTTTCAAGTTTGTAAAGCTGATAAATAGGGTAGCTCTTTCCTTACCTCAAGACTATGACCCCTCTCCTCTTCATGGAATCTTGTTGCCATTTTAGGAAATTTTTTCCTTTAACTACTTGACACTTGTAAACCCAATGGGTTAAAAGTTATGATCCATGATTTATATATTTAACATTAGTGGCCATGTATTTTTCTATGCTTTGTCCTAATTTTTGTACTTTTGCTCATATTTGTGGAAATATCTTTTAGATCTTTCCAGCTCACCCCCTGTGCCTTATGGTCAAGAAATGTCTGTATTTTGATCTGAAGAGAGATTCAAATCCCCACCCCCTTCTTCCTCACCTACTCCAATTTATTCTTAACAAGGGCACTAATGTTTTTGTAAGTATCCTGAGAATATTGATGGAGGATCTGGGGAACTGTAGGATCAATTTGGCCAAAATTCAGTAATCCTAGAGGTTGGGATTTCTATAAAGGTATATTGAGATTATAAATCAAATACATAAGAATAGCATTATAGACTAGTTTTATCAAGACTGGCTTGTTAGCTTATTCAGGAACTAAAATCAAAGCTTATAGTTGTCTCTGTTCCTGAAAAAGTCAGGACCACAGTGTATTCTAGAACTAATTTCTGAGATTTCTATTCCAACATGAGGTAAGGAATACTTATCATTTGGGGATATACAAAAGAGTTACCATTTTTGTTTGCACATAATTTACTTCTGTATTTATTCTCATTGACTCTCACTAAGATTACTTTTGCCATTTAATGCAAATCTTCCATAGTTGTTGTAGGTAAGATTTTTTTTTAGCTGTGTTAAGATTAGCAGATCTTGATCCTTAGGGTTTCTGCTATGAACTGAGAATTTTCCAAATTTTCTGTAATAAGAATGTATTCTTGATACATAGTGGAGCAGATACACTATTGAAAGGAGATAAAGAAAAGGTGTTCTTAACAGTCCCAGAAAGCTCTAAGAAAGAGTAAGCTGATGATTTGTCCATACAACTAATGTATTCTTTTAATTTTTTTTTTGTTTGTTTCTTAGTGTGATCCAGCCTTACTTCTTGAGCCCACCCATGTTATGCTGAACCATCTCTATGCATTATCTATTAAGGCAAATGGTGTCCTTGGTTCTTCACATCTCAGCTATATGAAAGGTTAGGGATAATATGTTGTGCAGTGGTTATTTGCTCAGCTACTTCGTTTTACCTAAAGGTGACAGTAATGGTTAAGAAGAACTTACTTTTAGTCAGCGGGTCATTTGTTTTTAATTTCATTCACTGTGTCTGTGTTCTGGCTAACTGACTTGTCCAGTGATTGAACAGAGTGATTGAACAGTCTATTTTACTTCCCAGTTTCTTTTTGGATGGCTAGAAACTTTATACCACCTATTTATTTGAGTTCATAGCAGTAAGACATCATTAGCCGAAAGTCAGGTTTAGCTTCTTGTTCAAAGAATACTTGAATGTGAGTAAGACTTCTTTCTCCCATTTTAAATGTGGAATTCAGCTACTTTTAGGTGTCACTATTATATATGTCCAAAATCCTGCTTCTATCCTGTACAGTAGGTAAAGGAGAAATGTGACCAGACTTGCCCTTTCCCCTCTAGCTCTAAAGTCCTCCTTGCTTTCTCTGCTATTTTAGATTCAGACATGAAAATTTCTGTTCTGTTCTATCTTGTCATCTCTGGGTTTAGGCTGTAGAATAAAGTTATATAGCTCTGTGGCTGTCAAACTAAGCTGATCGTGATCAGAATGACCTGGGAAAGTTTTTAAGCATACAGATTCAGTGACTCCATCTCCAAAGATTTCAAATAAGAGTATCGAGATCCAGTCACATCCCTAACCCTTTTTGTGTTATTTTTATTTTGAAACAGGGCCTCCCTAAGCTTCTGAGGCTGTCTTCGAACTCGTGATCCTTCTGCCTCAGCCTTCCAAGTCATTGAGATTATAGCGATGCACCACCAAGCATGGCACACTGCTTTTATTTCTTAGATGTGTGTAGCTAGATTAGGGAAATCACTGGTAGAGCAACTGTAATAGATTATATGGTAATATAGAAAATTTAAAAATATATTTTTGAATTTCACTTTTATAATTACCTTGTGAGCTATTATTTTAACCCCAGTTTTATAGATAAACTAAGGCTCAGAGAAGGTCAAATTGCTAGTAATTAACAGAAAGGTCTGAGATTCAGTCTCTTTATCCTAATTCCATGTTATATTCTCTGTGTCATCATGCCATGTTTACCAAATAGGTCTTTCTTTGACCTGCTTCTCATTTCTACAAAATTTTTGCTGCCTTAGCCTCCTGAGTAACTAGTATTACAGGCATACTCCACCATGTCCAACTGAAGTTGAATTTTTACCCATCTTCTGTCATATGTAGGCCATGTGTCAGAATATTCTGGTCAAAATATTACCTGAGATGCATTTATTATGGATAATACAGTATGGGGTTGAAGGTAGGAAAATATATTTGTTTCTAAATTAGATTGACTTGGGTTCTTTGGCTACTGAAAAAAAATGACAGCATGATTCCATCAAGGCCAAACTTGAATTGGCTTGTGCTTTCTAAAGCATCTTTTTCTGGTCTACTTGACTTGTGACCTTTTGCTTTATCCCTTCTAAGCCTACCCCACCTCTCTGGCAGTGACAAGGACCAGTGACAGAGGTGGCTCAGGTACACCCTGAATCTCTCTTCCCCTTTCCCTCTGCCCTCTGTGGTAACCACCCAGCCACACATATGCAGTTCTGAAGTGCCACCTGCCTTTGCCTAACATCCCCTGGCTGAAGATGAACTGCTTTCTGTTTTATGTCCAGTTAGCACTTTTCATGCACTCATTCATATTCTGAAAGGAGTTCCTGTTTTGAGTTTTCCTTTTGTCAGAAATCAGAAGGCCTAATGTAATATGCTATGTATTTTAAGACCCCAAGGAGTTTTTCACATATTTCTCTACTACTGGGATCTGATTTCCCTTCATTACGGCTTCCGAAGTTCTTAATAGTGACAGTTTTTGAGAAGATCAAGTAAAGATATTGGGTATCTGAATTGAGTGAATGTTACTGCAGGCCTGTGTACCTGGATCTTAAGGGGGGAAATTCTGATGTCCATTCCCATTGATAACTCAGAACTGTGACCCTACAGCTCTTTTATTTTCAGGGATTTTGTTATCAATTACAAATTTGAAGTTCTGGGTCACAATTTTAAGTTGGGAGTTAGAACTGAATAGTCATGTGGGTGTTGTCCTTAACAAGGCCTTAGAAAATAAGAGAAAGGGAATTTGGACAGGCTAAGGACATTTTAAATACACAAATGTTTGGAAATGTTTGTGATAACCTGAAGGTGGTGTTTCTCTTCCCCAGTTAGTAGAGTTGCATTCTGTAGATTGTCTGGGGGAGTGATTTACAGTTAGAGTATCTAAAGATGAAATGAAAGGAATTGACAATCCAGAGATCCACCAGATCAAGAGCTAGTCTGAGCTCAGAGGATTCTGAGGGTAGCATCTTATTTTCAGATGCAGCAGATAACTGTGGTAGCAACTACAACTAGATGAACTAAAAGTTCAGGAAAAAAGGTAGAACTGTCCAAGGTGAACTGAGATCAAGAGTCATTTTATCCTCTGGGGCCATTTGCTGATTATGTGTCTGGACTGTGTATGACCTTTGCCTAATCAGAGAATATCTGTTAAGGTAATAAAGCTCCTAGCAGTATGAGCTAAGAGAGGGTGAGTTGGAAATTTGAGGGACTTCAGATATGCAGCCAGTTTTACAAAAGGACAATTACTATATGGGAAGTGTAAAGAAACACCACAAAAGCTTATAAGAAGCAGAGTAAAATCTCTTAAAGATGTATGATGCTAAGGTCATAAAGACTAAAGCAAGGGGACTCAACTAAAGCATATGGTTACAAAATATTTTCCAAGTATTAAAGTAAGGTAGAGTATTATAATTAAAGAGCTTCCCAAAATGTTTTAGAAGAAGAAAACTGAATACCAGAACAAAACTGAAGGATACCTGTCAGAATAAAAATGTCCACCTCTCAACATGGTAAACAGCTACCATGGTTGACAGCCAATCAAAAATTACTAGGAAGATTTCTAGGCAAGATGGAATAACATGAACTAGATTTACCCTGCCACCAAAAACAACTTTCCAGCCACATTATATGAACCAGTAGTTTTCAGACATTGTCTTAGTCTATTTGTGCAGCAGTAACAGAATACTGAAGATTCAGAAATTTGCCAAGAAGCCAGGCCTGGTGATACATACCTGCAATCCCAGCAACCCCGGAGGTTGAGGCAGAAAGAACACAAGTTCCTCAAGGCCAGCAGCCTCTAACTTAGTGAGGTTCTAAGCAGCTTAGTGAGAACTGTTCTAATAATTTTAAAAATGGCTTGTTACATTGTTCTGATTAAGTACCTCTAGATTCAATCCAGGTATACACACACATACACCATATATGAATATGTACACATACACATATAAAACATTTATTTATTACAGTTCTGGAGACTGGGAAGTCAAGAACAAGGGACTAGTATCTGACGAGGGCCTTTGTACTATGTCATCCCATGAGGAGGGTCGAACTCAATCTTTTATATGGAATTCACACCTAGGATAATAAACCCATTCTCACAGTAACAGTTTTAATCTATTAATGAGGCAGAATATTCATGACCTAATTGCCTCTTAATTTTACTATAATGGAATTTAATTTTGTAACATACTTTTTGGGAGATACATTCAAACTATGATACATATAAAATACCAAGCAATGAAGAATGACGACCTCTGAAATATGGGAAACAAATGAGGTGGACCCTTTAATTGATTGCCTCAGCTTACTACCCTGAGAATATTTCTGAGTTATGACTATAAATTTCTGAGTTATGAATTTCCAGCCTACTGAACTGCCTAAGTTGAGAACACAGAGTACAGAACAGAAGGGTTTTCCATTAGTAGTAGGGAACACTTCTCTCAAGTCTGATTGTTGATAGTAGGCATAAAAATGACCCTCCCAAGATATCTTTGTTTTCATTCCCAAAATCTATGATTAGGTTAGGTTATATTCCAAAGTGTAACCAAGATTATAGATGGAATTAAGTTTAGCTTGAAATGGAGAGTTTACATTGGATTATTCAGTTGGAACCAACTATAAATGGAAGAAGCTCTGAGTGATGTGATATGAAAAGATCTTGACCAATATGCTGGTTTTGAAGTTGGAAAAAGAATATAATGAACCAAGCCATGTAGGTAGCCCCTGGGAGCTAGAAATTAAGGAAATGGATTCTCTCCCAGAGCCTCCAGGAGAGATAAACTTTAATAATAACTGAGAGAGACCCATTTTCGAGTTAGGAACCAAAGAAATGCAAGATAATTTGTGTTGTTTTAAGCCACTGAATTTGCTGTAATTTGTCACAGTGATCATAGAAAAACTCATGCAAAATCTAAATCTTAAAATGCCAAGTCATGGGGATCAAGTTACTTCAACATATCTGCATCTCAGAACAAAGCTGAAACATGTGAACAGAAAAAAAAAGAAAAAAAAAACCTAGCACCAAGCAAGATAAAACTTACCATATCTGATACGCAATAAACAAATGAAGTGTTCAAAAAATATGAAAATTAAACCATAATGAGAAAAAATAATTGAAATTGACTCAAAACTTAAAAAGAATAGACACAGCAGACAATGGATATTGAAAGATATATTTTGTCTACATATTTGGAAAGATCAACTATATGTCCACACATGTATATATTTATGTCACTTGAGCTTCAAGAAATTAGAACTACAAATCATGAGAGGAAAAATACTCAGGCAAACATTGCTGTTGGATACAGAAATTGAAAAACTCCAAAATAGTGAGGCCTGAGAACAGGGAGTGAAAAAGAAAGCCATACATTAATAGCATTGATCCTTTCCAAGTGCATTACTGCCCAATGACAGAAAAATCCCGTAGAAAGGAATCCAAAGCATTGATCCTTCTCCAGATAAATCCTGTCCCAGTGGCAGTAAAATGGCACCCTGAAGGGAAAGAGATAAATACTGAACACTAACTCCAGACTCTCCATTCTTCTTCAAGTAAATACTGCCCAGTAAAAATAAATTTTCAAATTCTCACAAAGCTGTTTCCTAAATGTTCAAAATTCTGACTCAGACCCCTTCCCATTTCACCCAGTAAGACTGACCCCAAATTTCAGAGTGCCCATGCAGAGTGCTCATTACTTAAGTCACCTCTCAGTATAACCTATATAAACCCAGGTTCCTCCTTTATTCAGTGGTGTTGCTGGCTCTTTGCAGTTCCAAAATCCATGGATATTTGTCACCACCTGCAGCAACAACTTGCATGGGACTTATGGGTGATGGAGTGGAAACTGAGGCACTTCTATCTTTCTCTTTAGTGCACTGCTTTCTTGCTTGTTTATAGAGGATAGAGGAAGTGAGGTTTACTTTCTTTGAGAGGAGAAAGACACTTTGCTTAAGAGAGATTTTGAAAGAAGGACAGGCTTTTCTTAGAGCTTAGAAGAAGAGAGACCCGCCAATCCTTAAAGTCCTGCATCCTGTGAACTAAGGGTATGTCTACCTAAGGTGCCCTAGTGATGCGTCTCAGTTCTCCATTCTGCGATCTGCCTTCTGCCGCTGCATGCTAGCTGCTGTGCCGTTTTCCCCTACTAGCTGCCGTCACGCGTTTCCTAGCTGCTTTCGTGTTTGAGTCTTCTTCTACTACTTTTCTGCTAATGGCTGCTGTAGCATGTTTTTCCCCTCTAGCTGCTGTCGCACGTGTGTCCTTCTTCTCCTGCTTTTCCTCTGCTAATGGCTGCTGTCTCTGTCTCACTCCGCCTACACTTATATCACCTCCAGGAGGCGGAGAGCAGGGCCACGCCTCTTACGCAAAGATTAGGTGAGACGCTCCAAGCAGGCAATTAGTGCTCGAGAGAACACATGCGCATACATTGTGTGCGTGGACGAGAAAATCACCTGAGTGTGCTTATGTCAATTAACCTCCTCACTGCCGATGTGATCAGGCACCATCCTGGCGCCACGTACATGGCACAGCCCCCAACACAGTGGCCCATTTTCTACCTGGAGAGTGGGCCCAGTGTTGTCACCCCATTCCCACCCCTCATCTAGTTCTGCATGAGACTTTATTCCTGAATAAAGAGCTGATCTGTGAACTTTGTGTCCACACCAGTCTTTTTGTGCTAACAATTGCAAAACAATACAAACCACTCAAAATGAAAAAGTCTTTTAAAAGTGAACAATGCAGGGAAATTCAAGATGACGGGCTAGTGGAATGGTGTATTCCTTGTTGTTCCATGAACTGGAATTTGAGCAGCAGGAATACTGCTTTGAGAGGTTGGTGAAGGAGGGATTTCACTAAAATAGTATTAGGCCATCAAAGTATCTTAGAGATTCAGAAATTTGGATACAAGATTATGTAGGGGGAAATGAGAGGGAGGAGGGCTTTCAAAAATGGTGGAATGAGACAGACATCATTACCCTATATACATGTATGATTACATGAATGGTATGAATCTACATCATGCACAGCCATAGAAATTAAATGATGTACCCCATTTGTGTACAATGAATCATAATGCAGTCTGTAAAACAATAAATAAATTTTTTTTTTAAGTCTACTTTAAGGCCAAACAGTTTGCAGTGCTGGTTCAACAGAGGGAGGGAGAATGCAGAGAAACACAACAGATTTTGTAAGAAAAATTCTGAGATCAGAAAAGCAGTCCGCCCTCAGCTGATCCAGAGGCTGCACTGTACATGGTTTTTACCAACTGGTGCCAAAGAGCTGAGGCAGGAGGCATCTTGAAGTGGCCATGCTGCAGCACCTGCTGCAGGAACTGGGAGATCTGAGCAAACACAGCTATGTTACTATCTGGGGTGCTGTCTTTGTTGTCTATGTTCAACACAGAATTGAAGAACAGGACACAGAGATAGCAAGCAAGAAGCAGGTTTGTTGCTAAAGGTAACAGAGATAGACTTTTCTGAAGAGAAGTGGCCCCAGAACTGGGAATCCTTTGGGTGGATTTTGGCCTGTTCTTTTTATGGTCTCTGGAATTTTCTCCTTTCCTTATTTCTTCCCCTGTCTACACACACCTCACTGTTATCAGTTGGCTCCCTCTTTGTCCATGTGTCTATTATAGCTTTTCTATTAGACAACTGCCCCTGCCCTTTGCTTTGGGGCACAGAGCATATTTTACCCAGAGAAATTCAAACCAGAAAGGTGAAGGGGAGCCTGACTAACTTTCCCCTTTGAGTCTGGTGGCTTGCAGAACCAGGTCAGAAATTTGAACAGGTAGGTATAAAAGCTCAAGTACCAAACCCAAGAAGCCTGGAAAGGCTGTGTCCATGGGCAGCAGAGTGGTGAAGGATTGGCTTCCCTGCCCCACAATTGGTGACTCCTGGAATCCAGACTCCCAGCAGAGATAGGGTAAGTGCTGAACCCTACGTGTTGATCCAGTTTCTCCAGAGCAGTCACCACCCCAGAGACCTGATTAGACCTAAGCACCCCCTACAGAAACTCCACTCTTAGAACTCTGCAGCAGCCACACCCTCTGAGTGCAGTGATCTGCTCTGTGCCAACAGAACTTCAACTGACAGGACATCCCATCCCATTCTACCTCATATTGGTGAGAAGAGAAGCAGATAATTTTTGAACTCCAATTAGCAACTTGGTGAGTAACACGAAAAGAGGAAAGTTTAAACAACCCTTTGTCCTTATGCTCATGCTCAGTACATCATTCAAGAACAAATGGAAAGAAAGACAGTTAGACATAGACAGTGAATGAAAAGTGAAAAGGCACCCAGAAAAACCACACCACATTTGGGAACTCACACAAGGTATTTTATTAGGTAGACTAAACGTGTCTGCCCTGAAGAGAGAGAACCTGAGAGAGACAGTGTGGTGGGGGAGCTTCGCTTAAGTACTTGAGTTGCCTGGGCTAAGGATTATTGGGCCAATTGCTGAGCAGTTAAATTTTGCAGGCTAGGGCTGGGAGATAGCTCAGTTGGTAGAGTGCTTGTCTTGCAAGCACAAGGCCCTGGGGGGTTGGATCCCCAGCACCGAAAAAAAAAAAAATTGCAGGCTACAGATTAAGCCAATGACTGTGAAACACAAGATGACAAGTGGACCCATGGATGACTAGGATAGTAGACTGACAGCTGGAGGTGCTGTCATGTCTCCTTGCCTTCCCCTGCAGGTGTTTTCTGTGCCCAACCTCTTAGAAAGAAGCCCAAGGAGGTCCTAGAGTATGCTGGTTGTAGGCAGCCTGAAGCCCAAGGTGAAAGCCAGACTGCAGGGCAAACCCAGTGCCTGCCTCCTATGTGCCACTGCCAGGTGACACCTGGCAGGTTCATGCAGGCAGAGTGTTGTGTCTGCAGCTGCAGACTTGCCTTGCTGCATCTGCTCACCAGACAGCCCACTGAACCCTACAGTGAATATATATTCTAACTGACAATTTTGACTACCTCAGTGGAAATGATGCCTTAATCTTTCATTAAGAATTTCTGTGTGTGTGTGTGTGTGTGTTGCCAATTGGTTCATGGACATATATATGTACACATAATTGTTTCTTTTATTCTCTTTTTTTCTGATGTCCTTTTTTATTGTTTTATTTCAAGGATGAGTTTTATGAAGTAGAATTACAAGTAGTAAAATTCATCTTTTTGGGGGGCACAAATTCATCAGTTGTATAGCCACCACCATATACAAGAGATAAGACAGTTTTATCACTCAAACAGCCCTTGGATGCTGCCTCTTTGTGACCAACCCCTCCTACATCCTGGCAACCACCCATTTGTTTGTTCTATTGGTATAGTTTTGCTTTCCTTGGGTATAATATGAACGGAGTTGCCAGTAGCTTTTTTTTTTTTTTTTAATATACTGGTGATTGAACCCAGGGTCTTGCCCATGTGCATCACACTAAGCTACATCCCTTTTTAATCTTTTTGTGCTCAAAATAATAGTATATTTGAAACAAAAAGTTTCTATTGTTGTGTGTATCAGTGGTTGGTTACTTTTTTATTGCAGAATAGAATTCCATAGTATAGATGCAACAGTTTGCTTATCTGATACTTACCATTTGAAGGATTCAAATTTGCTTAAGTTAAAAATGCTTAAATGCATCTCGTGTGGCTGCCAGAATTACTGTCTGGCTGTCTGTCCCATGATTAACCTATTAAATTAAGAGGCAAGGCATTGATTCAAGGAAGGTGACTTTATTTGGAAAGCCAGCTCAATAAGAGAAAAGGAGGACTCTTGTCACAAAGCACTTCTTGCCAGGAAGCTGATCCAAGATGGCTTATATAGGTGACTTTTGGTTGTTCCCCAGACTGGTGGGCATCTTTCTGCAGCAGGAGGCCTGGATGATGCACATCCTAACAGATTACTTAGTTATGAGGTGTTTTTCACTTTCAGTAAGTCTCAAAATTTATGATCAGGACTGGGGTTGTAGCACAGTGGAGCTCATGCCTAGCATGTGTGGGGCACTGGGTTCAATTCTCAGCACTGCATATAAGTAAACAAATAAAGGTACCTTGACAACTAAAAAGTACTTTAGGAGAAAAAAGAATATCCTTTCTCTGTTGTTACATAATACAAACTCCCCCAAAATGAATGTACATCATCCTTCTTCGGTTAGTTGCAAATCCAGCTATGCCCTGAAATATCCTCATGCATGGTTTCACTAGTTTGGGTGGGGCTCTTCATGGCTGCAATTTGTTCCCAGACCTTCTCCTTCAGGGATGATGAAGGGTGTAGTTGGAATCAAGGCCTTTGCTCTCAGTATGCAGCCTAGACACAGTCATCTCATGTGGGGAAGAGGGTGTGTGAAGGAGGGCGGGGTGCAGCCACTGAGGGAAGGTGTGATGTGTGGGTGAAGATTGAGTGCTTGGCTTTAGGAAAGGACTGAACAAGAAAGCACCTGCTTCTGAGAGTAGAGCAAGCCAGAGTGTGTGAGTGTGTAAAAGCAAACACCCTCAAAAGCTAATCCTTTCCTGGACCTGGGGAAACCAGTGGATGGCGGGCGCCCAGGAGGCTGCAGCTCTTTTGGCCGATAGATGGAGGTGTTGTACCATGTCTGGGTTCTTCTGCTACAGTCACCCCATTCAACATCCCTGAAAGACCCATTAGCCTCTGCGTTCTGGCGGTGAGGGACAATAGAAACCACCGTCCATGTCCCTGAAGCAATGTCTCACAGAACAGGGAGTTGGAACTAGTTTTCCAAGTTCTATCCTTGGGAAGCCTCCATCTCTAGAGAAATGAGAGTTTCTTGAAGCTTCAGCCTTAAGAGAGAGGTCCAAATGTGGAGGAAGAGCCAGGCATGATCACCAGGGGACTGGTTATGATCCTGTGATCAATTTACTGATGACCTCAGTCCATTTGCCTTTCCCTGTGGTCCTTTGTGAAATAAAATTCCAAATTTCTAGCTTTAAAATACTTGCTGCTATAGGTACTAAGATGAAAGAGACACACAAGGTCCCATTCTGCTGGAGGGCTTCAAGTTATAAATAACTAATCCTTCTAGGTAAAGCAGACCAGAATGAAGACAGGGTGACACAGAGGATGGTTGTATATGCTGTTAAAATATTGAAATGCTTCTCTTCTAGTTAGTAAGTAGCTTTTGACACAGCACTAGGTTTCCCAAATCAAATACAGAGGGCACCCCTTTAAATTTGAATTTCAGATAAACCACAGGTGATGTTTAAGTATGTTCTTTTTTTAATTTTTAATTTTTATTTTTACAGACTGCATTTTGATTCATTGTACACAAATGGGGTAAAACTTTTTATTTCTATGGTTGTACACAATGCATATTCACACCATTCATGTAGTCATAAATATACATAGGGGATACTGTTTCATTGTACTATCTTTCTGTCTCCCATCCCCTCCCACCCCAATTTTCTCTACATCATCCAAAGTTCCTTCATTCTTCTCTTCCTCCCATCAAACCCCCTTGTTATATATCATCATCCACTTATCAGAGAAAATATTTGACCTTTGGTTTTATGGGATTGACCTATTTCACTTAGCATGATCTTTTCCAACTTCAACTATTTGCCAACAAACCCCATATTTGAATTATTTTCTATGGTTGAGTAATATTCCATTGTGTATATATACTACAGTTTCTTTATCCTTTGAACAATTGAAGGACATCTTGGTTGGTTCCACAATCTAGCTGTTTTGAATTGAGCTGCTAGAACATTGATGTGGCTGCATCACTGTAGTATGCTGATTTTAAGTCCTTTGGGTACAAACCAAGGAGTGCAATAGCTGTGTCAAATGGTGGGTCCATTCCAAGCTTTCTGAGGAATCTCCATACAACTTTCTAGAGTGGCTGCACCAATGTGCAACTCCACCAGCAATGTTTGAATGGGCCCCTTCCACCACATCCATGCCAACACTTACTATTGCTTGTGTTCTTGACAATAGCAATTCTAATTGGAGTTAGATGAAATCTTAGGGTGGTTTTAATTTGCATTTCTCTAATTACTTGGGATGTTGAGCACTTTTTCATATATTTGTTGATCACCTGTATATCTTCTTCTGTGAAATGTCTGTCCAGTTCCTTGGCCCTTTTATTGATTGGTTCTTTGTATTTTGGGTGTAAAGTTTTTTAAGTTCTTTATAAACTTTGAGATTAGTGCTCTGTCTGAAGTATTTGTGGAAAAGATTTTCTCCCACTCTGTAGGCTCTCTTATGACATTATTGATTGTTTCCTTTGCTGAGAAAAAGCTTTTTAGTTTAAGTCTATTCCATTAACTGATTCTTACATTAATTTCTTGCACTATGGGGGTCTTGTTAATGAAGTCTGGTCCTAAGCCAATGTGATGGAGATTCCATCCTACTTTTCTATTTGGTGAAGGATCTTAAGCCCAATTCCTAGATATTTGATCCATTTTGAAATGAGTTTTGCACAGGGTGAGAGATAGGGTTTAATTTCATTTTACTGCATATGGATTTCTAGTTTTGCCAGCACAATTTGTTGAAGAATCTATCTTTTCTCCATTGCTTGTTTTTGGCACGTTTGTCTAGTATGAGATAACTGTACTTATGTGGGTATATCTCCGTGTCTTCTCTCCTGTACCATTTCTCTACCTGTTTGTTTTAGACCCAATATCATGCTGTTTTTGTTACTATCACTCTATAGTACTGTTTAAGGCCTGGTATTGTGATACCACCTGCATCAATCTTTCTGTCCACAATTGCTTTGGCTATTCTGGGTCTTTTGTTCTTCCAGATGAATTTCATGATTGCCTTTTCTTGTTCTATGAGAAATTTAATTAGGGTTTTAATTGGAATTGCATTAAATCTGTATAGCACCTTTGGAAGTATGGTCATTTTGATAATATTAATTCTGCCTATCCAAGAACGTGGAAGATCTTTCCATCTTAAAAGGTCTTCTTCAATTTCTTTCTTTCATCTTCTGTAGTTTTCATTGTAGAGAACTTTCACCTCTTTGGTTAAATTGATTCCCAAGTATTTTATTTTAGACCAATATCTCTGATGAATATAGACCCAAAAATCCTTAACAAAATCCTGGTAAATCACATACAAAAACATCTTCCCAGTATAATAGAGCATCATTGTTTCAGATACTTGTAGACTATATATAACTGATGGTATCAGAATTTCTCCAACTTTTTTATAATTCAAAAGCTGAAGACTTTATGAAGTAGACTACTTACACTGAGATCAACAAATTATGAATTAATTACCATGCTAAATGGATCAAAATAATTAATCAAACTGTGACTAATATTCTTTTTGGTGTGTATGAGAAACTCCCTTTTAAAAATATATTCCAAATGTTTCACTTAGAAGAAGTTGTACAAATTAGAAAGAAACACTGTTTAATGGCATCTGTATCAACTGATTCTTTGAGTTTGTGAAAAAACCAAAGATATTAATATAGGTTATAAACTAATTAATCACCAAGAATTATTCTTACATAGCTGACTGGTCTAAAAATTTGCTCAGAAAAATTTAACAATGGCTAAATATAAAGCAAAGTGCATTTACTATTTTTTTTTTATTTTTCATGATCCTATAGTTACTTACAAATATACAGTCAGAATTCTCAGTCTTCCTGTCATAACTGTTACAGTTTGGATCTGGAATGTTTCTCAAAGTCTCATATGTTAATGGTTGGTTTCTTGATACAGCAGTATTCAGAGATGGATCTTCTGTGAAGTGGTTGGATCATAAGGCTCTAACTTTTCATCAGTGAATTAATCCATTGTTGGGTTAGGAAGTGGTAGAAACTATGGGAGGTGGGGTCTAGTAGGAGGAAGTAGGTGACTGGGGATATGACATTGAAAGATATATCTTGTCCTAGGTCCTTTCCTCACTGTCTCACTCTGCTTACCAGCCACCTTGAGGTGAACTGCCTTCTTTGTTAGACATTTCTGCCACCATATTTTTCCTTGCCTTAGGCCCAGAAACAATGGAGCCAGCAGGCCATAGATTAAAACCTTTGAAACAAAGAGCCAAAACAATTCTTTCCTCTTCTACTTGATTTTCTCAGGTATTTAGTCACAGCAACAGAAAACTAAAACAATAACATAATTAAATATATTATATCCATGATCAAGACACAAGACTTATTTAATTTGGCCTAAAAGCTTACTATGAAGGAAAAAGAGCTATGCTGCATCTATAGGAATGATGCCTGCCAGGTCCTGTCAAAGAAATGGTCTCTCACCAGGTGTTTTCCTTACAGAATTCCAGACTCTATTACAGGTAGTAAAAGATGTTTTTTCCTATTGGCTTGTAACATTGAAGAATATGAATGGGGAGGGAGGGAGGAGCCTTACGGTTTTAGATGAAACTGATAAATCCTGTTAAATACTTATTCTGAATCCTTACTCTTAGTAAAACTGAAAAGAAAATACTGATTGCACCCAAAACAGTAAATTACAACCTATAGACTTTACGAAGTTTCCAAAAAGAAGTTAATCCTGTCTTTAGTATCTAGTTATATTGCCTATATATTAATAAGGATATTTATGTACATAATTAGCACTTCTGTTTTAAAAATTTTTTTAGTTGTAGATGAACACAATACCTTTATTTTATTTTTATGTGGTGCTGAGGATTGAACTGAATGCCTCACACCTAGGCAGCCACTCTATCACTAAACTACAACCCAGTCCCATAATTAGTACTTCTATAAATCTATATAAATGAAATTAGTCAAATAAAAATTCAGAGTAATTATGTTGAACCAGAAAATTGCTAGGAATTTAGGTAAATGAAACCATACCTCAGTAGTAAAATTTTGGATACAGAGAGGGACTAGGGTAGCAAAACTAACCTATTGGACTACCATTACTATGAATGATCATGTAAACCATACTCTACAGTCAAAAACATAAACATAGTTAATAAAAAAAGATCAGGTGCATCCTGTTTATCACTGGGCTTCTAAAATAAATTATAACTTGAACATTACTTATAAGCTTGGATTCTTGAACAAAGACAGTCTTATTATTTCCTTCATGATCTAACTGATATTCTTCTGTTTAGTAGTTTTCCCTCTTTTCCATAAGGATGCTACATGAATTCCACTATGTGTATATAGCATGAACATTATATTGAATAATTTTTTGTTCAACATGTTGCAATACCTTATAGTTATTATATTTTTGATATTCCAGATGTCTTTGATTTGACTATAGGGACTTCTAGTTGGCATCTGTGACATTAGGAAAAGTCCCTATTAATCTTTGGGCACAAGAAGGTGTTCCAAGTTCATCTTGCAATTTTATTTCCACAACCCAAAACCACAGATTTTTTTTTTGACAAGGAATCTGACTTTCCTTTAGTAGGAAATGATATTCAGAAACCAAGCAGTGGACACTATATATACTCACTGCTGCTTGAATACCATTCCTTCAAGGCTCTAATAGTGTGTATCATGAATTGATATAGCTATCTACAACTCCAACCCAACACCATAGGGTTCTTCTCTAACTTTTCCCATTTAAGAGTTTCATCCTCCTCTGACAAAGTTGATAACCTTTTTCCAGAGAAAATTCAAAGCATTTACTGATTTGCTGTATCCTGTAAGGCTCACAAAACAGATCCAGAATTATTACAGCAATTCCTCTGCCACCAATAAACCTACTAAATACAGTTCAAGATGTCCTCAGGATATACTCAACTATAAAAAGACAACGACTGCCTTCTAAATTTACTTGAAATAAATTTTATGTGGTTATATTATTATTTGATATATTGTTCATTTGTTCTGCTTTTGTTTTTAAGGTTAGCCTTTCCATTCTTTGGATACATAAAATATTGATGTGGTTTTAAAAATAACTAGATTAAGATATACTTATAAAAGTCATTTTTAAAAAATATTCTTAGTGATAGTTGAACACAGTGTCTCCATTTTGCATATTTTTCATGTGGTGCTGAGAACAGAATCCACTCACTGCCTAGCACATGCTAGGTGAGTGCTCTACCACTGAGCCACAATTCCAGCCCTGAAAGTTCTTGTTACTTCTATGTCTTAGATCCATTACCATGTACCCTTAGATTAAAAAAAAAAAAAAAAAAAAACCTCCATTTTCTGTGACATATTGTTCCTGAAGAAACAATATATCTAATTAATATTATATAAACCCTCATTTTCTTAACACACTCCTTTGTACCTTGCTTTTCCCCCCTCTCATATATAAAAACCATATCCATGCCAGTTCCAAGAGAAGCTCCTCACATTTAAGACTGCAAAGTGCTCCCTTGTGTTTATATGTGACTGGGTCATTCTTAATGTGGAAAATAGGGTCAAGTTATTATGAAATCATAAACCCATGTGATCAAATAGTATTTCCACAAGTACAGACCAGCCTTAGGAAGGTAAAGGTGTTTTTGAGAGCCATTTAGAGAAGAAGAGGGTGGGGATGGATTCCAGAAAAAGACTCTTGCAGGGGGAGATTACATAGTCCAGGGCCCAAATCACCTTCCTCTGCCCCAGCTGTCTGTGTAGAGCTCCAGGTTTATTCCCTAGGATCCTATCAGGACTTTGGCTGCCTCTCAGTATTGTCTCTCTAAGTAAATTCCTTACCCTCCCCAATTAAATTGCCAATTAAATTACCTATTAAGAATCCAGTTGACAAATGGGCTAAGGAAATGAATAGACACTTCACAGAAGAAGATCTACAAGCAATCAACAAACATATGGAAAAATGTTCAACATCTCTAGTAATAAGAGAAATGCAAATCAAAACCACCCTAAGATTCCATCTCACCCCAATTAGAATGGTGATTATCAAGAATACGAGCAACAACAGGTGTTGGCAAGGATGTGGGGAGAAAGGTACACTCATACATTGCTGGTGGGGCTGCAAATTAGTGCAGCCACTCTGGAAAGCGGTGTGGAGATTCCTTAGAAAACTTGGAATGGACCCTCCATTTGACCCAGCTATCCCACTCCTTGGCCTATACCCAAAGGACTTAAAATCAGCATACTACAGAGATACAGCCACATCAATGTTCATAGCTGCTCAATTCAAAATAGCCAGTCTGTGGAACCAACCTAGATGGCCTTCAATTGATGAGTGGATAAAGAAACTGTGGTATATATATACAATGGAATATTACTCAGCCATAAAGAATGATAAAATTATGGCATTTGCAGGCAAATGGATGAAATTGAAGAATATCATGCTAAGTGAGATAAGCCAATCTCAAAAAGCCAAAGGATGAATGATATCACTAATAAGTGGATGATGACACATAATGGGGGGGGAGGGAAGGGTTAGTGTTAGTGTTAGAGTTAGGGTTAGGGAGGGGGGCAAGTATGGAGGAAGGAAGCACTGTATAGAGGGAAAAGAGGGGTGGGAGGGGTGGGGGGAAGGGAAAAAATAACAGAATGAATCAAACAACATTGCTCTATGTAAATTTATGATTACACAAATGGTATGCCTTTACGCCATGTACAAACAGAGAAACAACATGTATCCCATTTGTTTACAATAAAATAAAAAAAATTACCTATTAAGGCATCTGAATCATCTTTCTTTTTTCTTATTTTCTTCCTTTATCTTTTTAAACACAAGGAACACATAGATGTGTACTTTTTGTAAGTAACTCACATGATACAAGAAAATACATAGAAAAAAATAAATTCTGCTTCTTCATACTCATTTCTCCTAGAACAACCACTGCTAATCATATGTAAACTGCTACTCTTGGATCACTAATTCCCCACTGAACAGACTTGGAGGGGACCTCTCCAAAATCTCAGTCTCCACTCAAATGTTAGGAACATCCAAATGCTCTGATGTTGGGTTTGTGCACAGGTACTGGCCATACCATTGAAAGTTTAAAGATAGAAGAGCTATCAGCAGAAAAGAGATCCTTGTAAGTCAGTTTTTCTTCTGCCTGCTAATGACTATGGAGACTCATATTCTGAATCCTAAAATGTGAGATTGTTGCTTTCTCAACACTGCTTGTACCCAGGAGAAAGAAGCATATCTATTTATTTCTGTATTTCCATAGTCTTTGTTGGACTTTACACTTCTCTACCAGGCAGCTAGCAGCTGCACTAGCAGCCTTGGTCATTGTACTCCATGTCCGATGTAGCCACAAGGGGGCGATGAGGGGAACTACTGCTGTTTCTCAATTGGGGTATTAAAGGAGCATTATGCAAGGTCGATCAATTTTGATGGAATTGGCGAGTCAGCCTTAAGCTCTGTGGAGCAGAATTTAATTTTTTTCTATGTATTTTCTTGTATCATGTGAGTAACTTACAAAAAGTACACATCCATGTGTTCCGAAGTTCTTCACTTTTGAATCGCCTTAACTCCGGGTTTTTTTCTGTGCCAGCCTAAGATCCATGTTGACCAGGGGAGGACTGCCTGGGGATGCTCAGTCACTCAGCTGGAACTGCCTCATTCTATCTTCCCAACAAAGACCCGCACAGGGTTTTGACCTTAGAATAAGTAGAGCCACTTGCATTGGTGAACAGCAATTCCTCACCTTCCTTTCAGACCATGGCACCCTTTCCAATGTTCTGATAATCTGTGCTGACTAGAGATCAAGGAACAGGTAAAAGTGAATAGTAGTAGCAAGGGAGGTAGAGGCAGAGGAAAATATGGAATAAGATGAAAAGTGAAAAAAAGAATCAGGGATAAAGGAGAGGAAAAGGAGAAATCACAGTGAATCCAAAATCCACTTCTGAAGGTCATCAGTGCTCTCTGGATAATTAATGGGAAGACGAAAATTGCAAAGAAGAGTAAAGAAAAACTTTTAAGAGGGTGGGGCAGGAATTTTATGACATGGTAGAAAATTCTAGCAACCTAAGAGGAACAGATGGCTCTGGCAGAGGCCTAAAATACTCTTGTATGTCCTTAATCTCAAAGTGGATTTAATTTTATTCTCTGAAGTACAATCCTAAAGGAATGAGCAGAGAGAAGTGGAGAAGTGGGGGACGCGACTCCTCCTCCTATTGTAGAGTGAAGGTACCTGGATTCTGTCTGACAAGGAAAAGCACCAGAGGAAGAAATTTTAGAGTACAATGGAAGCTGAAGAAAGGATGTGCAAACCTATAGTGAGGCAAGCAGGTGAGGTTGTTGTGGTTCCATGGTGTAATGGTGAGCATGCTGGACTCAGAGTCCAGTGATCTGAGTTCAAGTCTCCATGGGACCTTTCCAGTTAGTTGGGATAAAATTCATTTTCTTTTATTCTGTAAGCGAGACACAGTTTCTACTTCTACATCCTGCTTTACGGGACAGGAGGTTTTATGTCTAGGGAAGGAAGTAGCTGAGGGTAACAGATATTCCAGTTTCCTGTGTCCTTTGCACCACACAGCCTTCATCTCCTGCCCTGTTTCTCAGCTCATTAATTTGGATACATGAGGACCATCCTTAGGCAGCAACCACTGTGAAATTAGGACACATCAATTCTGGGTGTCTGTGCTTGGGATGTCCTGTTTTCAGCAATTCTGCTGGCTCCATGTTCACTGATTTTGGAGGTCCCCAAACCTCGTCCAAGGGGCTGAGCGACTTGGCAACCGCCCCCCCCCCCCCCGGTCCTCAGGTGAACTTTGGCCTCTAACCACAAATCCTTCACCCTGGGTTTTCTCTTACCCCAACTCCTCCTCATCCTCATACATGGACCTATTTTTCTGTTTCTGTACAAGTAGAAATTATTTGAAATATGAAATACGATTCCTTCCTTAGCTTAGTGGCGGGGTGATGAGACACCATTTCCTGTGCTGGGTTCGAGCAAGTTGGGCGCATTTCAGTTGGTTTCATTGGATTCTTACCTGTCACCATTTTGTGTGAATAATCCCAAGCTTCCTAGTCCCTATTGAGGCCAGTAGGGGCTCTAGTTGCCCAGAATTTTGCACCCCAATGTGTAGAATACACTGAAGCCTCGAACTCCACCAAGTAGAGACCTGGGCCAAGATTTGTGTGTCCCAGGGGTTGAATCCCAGGGGATTTCATCTTGGGCAGAGGGGAAAGGAGCCTGAGCAGCTCCAGTGGCACACCTCAGAATCATGGGTCTCCCCTTGCTTTTGCCAGGCCCTGCACCCAAGACAACACTGGAGAAGATCATGAAAAGTCCTTTGCGATTCCTTCCTCTTCACAGAGAAAGTTGGATAATTTTAAAGATATTCCTAACTAGTTAAGATGTTCTTCACCACATGCTTCAGAGAAGTTTTGATATTTTTCTTCCATTTTTAAAACTTTCCGTGGTTTCAAAAGACTGGAAAATATAAACCCCTCAAAATAGGGTGAGAGGAGGAGATAATTTTGGAGTGTTTGAAAAGAAAGTCAGAGGCCAAAAAAGGTCACACAAGGAGAAAGGAGCAAGTGAAAGAGAAAAAGAAAGAAAGGGACCAGCAAGGAGCCAAGAGGGTAGTTTTCAGTTGCCGAGTTGGAGACACTGCATTTGTCCACTGTGGACTCTCTCTTGCATGCTGTTTGAACACTGACAGATCCACCCAAGATCGCTGTCCACCCAGAAAGTTGAAGCTGTTTGTTTTTTTTTTGTTTGTTTTTGTTTTTGCTAATTTGCTTTTCGGTCTTCTTAGTGGCATGAGGAAATCCCTTATAATATGGGTAGTCACTAAATCAGAGACCTCCTTTTCTTAACCCATTATGTCTTCTCATCTCATTTATGAAACACCAAAATTTTATATTGAACCACAAATATAGAACTTATGTAATTGAAATAAATATTTGTGTTTTTAGAGTTCTAATATTCTGAGAAATGTAATAGGCAAATGATCATTGATATTTAAAAATATTAACAATAATAATGATAATAAATTATATAATAAGCTTTAGAATAAACTTTCCAAACTATATTAACACACGTGTGTCAATTTCATTAAAATATTGGCAGAATTGAAAACTTGGAATTTAATGGCTTAAAGTTGACTGGCAGGTACATGTTTTTCTCCTCCCCTCATCATCTTCCCTTTCAGACAGGCTGCCTGCTGGTCTTGGAGAGGTTAGAATGAGGGGAGAGGTTCAGGACTTGAGGCCATCAAATCAAGTACTAATTGTGGCTGAAGATTCAAGGACTGGAGTCCTTTCAGTAGACAGTACACAATGTAAAGAAATGTTTCTCTTCTTTAGGTTACTCTTAATTAGACATTCCTACTCTTAAGCCTTCACCCCAGGTCCTCCTCTTACACTCCTTGAGAATTATTTAGTCCTTATTTAATTTTTTAATCTAATTGCAATTTTGTAGTCATAAAATGAAAATCTTAAATTTTTTGAGACTCATTTTACAATTTAGTCAAAAACTAGTTAAGAAAACAAAAATCTATGAATTGAGAGAAAAATATATAAAGCACAAATACGACAAAGGACTTTTGACTAGAATATATAAAGAACTATAAAAATTAAATGGAAACACACAGCAGCAACAAGAACAAATAGGCAAAAGACATGAGCAGACATTTCAGCAGATGAGCACATGTTAAGAAGTTCCACATCATCAGACAGAAGGAAAATGCAAATTAAAATCACAGTGAAACACCTCTGCACTTCCTTTAGAAATATCAAAAGATGAGCTGTTCAGAGTAGCAAGCAACTTTCATACGTTGGTGGTATGAGTACAAAATGGTACATTCACTCTGGAAAAGATTTAGAAGTTTCTTATCAAGTTAAGGATCATCGTATAATCCAGAAGACCCCCTCCTGGACATCTGTACCTTAGCAAAATAAAGACATGTTGACATAAAATCATCTACAAGGATTTTCATAGCAGTTCTAATAGTAGTAGCCTCACACTAAAATCAACACGAAAGTCTTTCAACTGATTAATAGAAACACAGTGATATTTCCACTGAATAAAACCCTCAGCAAAAAATAAAGGAATGAGCCAGGCATGGTGGCCGACACCTGTAATCCCAGTGTCTCTGCAGGCTAAGACAGGAGCTTCAAAGCCTCAGCAACAGTGAGGCACTAAGCAAGTAAGTGAGACTCGGAGAAGACTGTCAGAACAGTACAAAGATCACACGCCCCAGCCCCGAAAGATGGGGAACCGCCTCAGATCCCCCACCTCGGATGACATCTCCCTGCTTCACGAGTCTCAGTTCCACCGGGCTAGCTTTGGCGAGGGGACGGAGCCGGATCAGGAGCCGCCGCCGCCATATCAGGAACAAGTTCCAGTTCCAGTTTATCATCCAACACCTAGCCAGACTCGGCTAGCAACTCAGCTGACTGAAGAGGAACAAATTAGGATAGCTCAGAGAATAGGCCTTATACAGCATCTGCCTAAAGGAGTTTATGACCCTGGAAGAGATGGATCAGAAAAAAAGATCCGGGAGTGTGTGATCTGTATGATGGACTTTGTTTATGGGGACCCAATTCGATTTCTGCCGTGCATGCACATCTATCACCTGAACTGTATAGATGACTGGTTGATGAGATCCTTCACGTGCCCCTCCTGCATGGAGCCAGTTGATGCAGCATTGCTTTCATCCTATGAGAGTAATTGAGCCAGGGTCTCTCATCTGACTTCAAGTGAACCATCATTTTTGGTGGTTTTGATCTTTCGTCACTGAGCCCAAAGAACCAGGGATTAGGAATTAAGATCATGCACAAAAGTTTCCTAAAAATTCCTGGATGGCTGCAGATGTTGAGGAAAGTATGTGATATTTTAGAAACTTAGGGGGGAAAAAGTAGGATGGTATTTTTATGTAAAGCCTTGACCCAGTGTTCAAAAATATAATTGTATTTAGATCTTGTTATTGCTCCAGTACATAGGAATTGTGTAAAGTGTTAAAGCAGCTGTATATGTTAAATTGTGTGTGTTGAAGATTAGGAAAAAGAGTGGTTATTTTTCCTAAATGAAATACCTTTCTTCTCTCCACCAAATTCTTTTCTGAAGTTACTGGCATTTGGGTCAAGGTTTTATTAAAAGGTACATTTTATAACACTGGCACAAAAAAAGTAGTTTTAAGCTTGTTTGCACAGTTCTTTTTTTCCATTGGAAATGGAATTCATTGCCTTAGGTCTTTTTAAATAGTGTATTATCGTTGGGGCTGGCTCTATGCTTGAAAACCAGTTTATTTATAACCTGTTGTAAGTGCTATATTCTGTTTGCAGTTAGGAAATGCAGAATTTTAAGTGATCTCCTAGCTTGTAAGCAAACTGAGATGCACTATCCCATTTCTATAAAAATTGAGTTAAATGTGTCAATAAATCAACTCAGCAGAGTGGGTTTAATATTACCCTTTCCTATGGGTTTTATCTAATTCTTTTTGTTGTTAATGTGATAAATGAAAGTCAAGGTAAATTTTAAATATTAAGATTTCTGATTTATTGAGCTTGAATTATGCCACCATGCTTATGTAAAAATGAAGGTGGTACCCCGGTGAAACTTAATGGGAAGTAGTTTCTCAGTTGTAATAATTTTTAATTCTCTTTCTTGTGATCTCCTTCCCTTTTGTCTTGAACCATAGCAAAAGGATACTGCATCTCTCATTACTGTAGTGATGAGGTAATTGAAGTTATATAAACACATCTCAGTCTCTATTTCTTGGAAAGGTATCTGTTAAGTCCTGCTAGGTGATTGACAAGACTCAGTAGGGAGAATAAAGGTAAATGTGCTTCATGTTTTGCACACAAATGCAAAATTTGTATAACCACATGACTTCATAGTTGTGATTTCAAAAAAGGAATTTCTCCTTTAATTTTTCTAGCAGTTAATGTAAGAATACTCTAAATCTCTAAGCTTCTGAAGTGTTAGAGGTAGAGATGGTCTAGTAAAGATGTAATAGTAATGTTTATCCATTTAGCATGTGTTTATTTTTCCTTATGTACTCAAGGTGATTTATCAGTTCAGCTCAGTGATATTACAGCTAAAAAACATTCATTAGCAAAAGGAAAAGCAGTCTCCACCTAACAAAGGAATCAGAAATGTTTCTTGTTTTTATTGAGTTGAATGTTTGACTCTTAACAAATTTCTACATACAAAACATAAGTTCCTTAAAGATTCTTCATAATTGTATTATAGAAGAATTTAGTATGTCATAAGTACTTAATTTGACATTCAACTATAGTAGCCGTATGTTGTTAATTTCCTTATGAGCACCATGATGGAAACACTCAAATGAATTTGAGAAAAATTGAAAGAAATTAGATTATCGGATTTTGTTAAAATGTTAATGTATCTTGCTTAAATTTCTGTTTGTTAATTTATATCCATCCAATTATATAAAGCAAATTTGGAGGAAAAAAAAAAGTAAGTGAGACTCTGTCTCTAAATAAAATACAAAATAGGACTGGGTATGTGGTTCAATGGTTGAGTGCCCCTGAGTTCAATCCCCAATACCCAAAAATAAAAAGAAAGAAGTGAACTATTGATATGTGGAACAATTTGGAAGAATCTCAAAGTTATGTATTGAGTGAAAGAAGCCAGTCCTTAATAGTTAGGTATTATGAGATTCTGTTCCTATGACTGTCAGTAAGACAAAACTATGGTGATGAATAGATTGGCAGGTGCCAGGCTTGTTTCGGTGAGAGATGTGATGGTAAAGAGAGAGCATGAGGAAGGTTCTGGAAGAGACAAACCTTGTGTTCTGCTTATGGTGATGACTACATTAACCTTAACATGTTAGTAGTCACAGAGTTTTTACCAGAAGAAAACAGCAGTTTCACTTTATAATAATTAAATAATTAACAAAAGTCCAAGGACTGAGCAAACTGGATGATGAAAAACAGGGCTTCTATTGTTTCCTAGCAGAAGGAAGTCAGTTGATCAAACTTTTAGCAACAATCTACTTTCCATGAAAATGCAGGATTCTTTTCTTGATTCTTATGCATACATTACAGTTAGAAGTCCCAGGTACATGGTCTCTCTGTTTGTCTTTCCTTGCTCACAGTCTATCCCTGAAGCTTTCTCCCTCAGTACTGGAAAGAACAAGACTTCTCTGCAGACCTGTGAACTGAATGACTTACAGAGTTTTCCCCACACTAATGGATGAGCAAAGACTGGAATTCCCCTACAATGCCACCATAAGAAGCCGTGAGATGCATATGCTCCTGTTCAGTGTCTTCATATCAAAAAGGGAAAATTCCATGATATTGTTGGCTTAACTGAAGACTGTTAAGAAAAGCAGCAGTGAGTTTGTTAATTCAGTTGATTTGGATTCAATCCAAGGCTGCTATGGCCACAACTAACCATTTATAACATGATCACAGAGTAAGGTAGCTCATCTTCTTTGTTTGGAGGTTAATAACTGAGGAAAATTTGCCTTTCCCAGCCTGGGGACACTGGTGGAGGGACTGTCCTCATCATCAGACAGAGATACCTTAAGCTATGGTAGTTCTGGTGGAAAAAGAGAGGAAGGGGCATCTTTTAGAGAAAAAGTTCTGAATTTCAGTCTTCAAAAGGAGTGAAGCCTGGCCATTGGCAGCTGAGGATGGTTGACCTCATAAAGGGACCCAAATTCTATGCAGAAACTTGCAGATGCATTAAAAGAATAGCTCTATGGTAAAGGCTCTTTATGTGGAGGAGGTGGAAAACATAACCTGGGACCTTCAAAGAGGAAAGTTTTCATGATGATGCAGAAGACCACTGGTTAACCTGACTACCACTATGCCCATTGTGGCTGTCCTGCAAGCCAACAGTGGGATCCACCTTGGCATCTCCATCTGGATTAGTCCCTGAGGTTCTTCAGGACCTTGGTGCCCATGTCCTCTGAAGCTCTGCCCTGCAAGCAGTTGCCCTGCAAGAGGAGAGAAGTGGGAAGGAGGCTGCTTGCTAGGAAACTCCAAGGAATCCAGCAACATCCTGACTTGACTCTCAGTCACTAACAAACCTATCCCATTCTCCCAATAATGACAAGAAAGCTCACAAGAACAAATGCGTGAAGGTTAGGTAAAGTCAGGTTACCTAGCATGCTCAAGGCTCTGGGTTCTGTCTCCACACTATAAAGGAGGGAGAGAGTGAGACAGGGGTTGGGGCATTAAAATCAAACACAGAAATGTTGCAGAATTAGGACCCTAGGTGACAGGAAAAGGCAGTCAAATTATCTTGTGAATGCCTGGTTTCTCCATATTTCTATCTCTGCCAATCTCCCCTTTGCTTTTTGGGGCATCTTTCCTTTCTCCCTAAGCTACCTTCCTTCCATCTTCACCACCATTTCAGACTTTCCAAAGAAAGTTGTGATAGCCACTTGTATTTTGTAGTCTTGTAGGTGCTGAAAGTTTCAAAATGAGAGAGATTTGAGGGTGATCATTTTTAGCTATATGTAAAGGATAAAAGTGTTTATATTTGGTCATATACTAAAGCTTCTTCCACAATTAGGAGATAAAAAGTTGCACCAATTGATGAAGGGATTTAAGAGCCTGAGAAACAGCATTGCTTACATGGTTTAATTTCTGTCCAGAGAATCACAGGAAAATGACTATATTACAAGATGTGTGAGTGTGTGTGTGTGTGTAAGTGTGTGTGTGTGTGTGTGTGTGTGTGTGTGTGTGAATGTGAGAGAGAGAACTATCTGAGTATAGGATTTAATGGCCACAGCTTTTTTCAGTGCTGCAAACATTTCATCTCCAATGTGAAAATTCTTGGTCCATTCCCCACCAGGACATTGTGGCAGAATGCCTTTTTCATGTAGCATTTACTGGGTGCTCTTAGGTGCCAGGTCCTGCACTTGGTGAGGGGTGGCATGTGGAACAAAGCCCAATTGCTTGACTCATGGACTCCACCTCTGGAGGCATAGAGGCAGCACATAGAGGCAAAACTTTGTCCCTCCTACATGCTAGGCTATTGGATCCTGGGAGACTGACAGTGAATTTGAAAAGTGAAGTGTACTGAAGAATGGCAGACCAAGGGTCTGTGGCTGCCACCTGCAGTGAGGCAGTTTCTGAAGGAAGAGGAATAGGTGGAGAAGGTCATGGATTAGCATGTGGGTGTCAAGTGACTCAACCAATCATGTCCAAAACTAAATTTGACCAAAGAGAAGTCTGTAGTACCAGTGGGTTTTGAATGTGTTTTCAGAGTAGAATAAGGAGCTGTGGAGCATCTTCTCCCCCAATGTTATCAGGCTATGACTCCACAGTGTTTTCTCCTCTGTGCTATAATCATCACATGGCTGTTAATGAAAAAGGTAGGTGGTTCAAGGCCACACCAGGATGCTTTAGATTCTCATTCAACTTCTGATTCTCTCTCAAAATATGCCATTCTCTGAAATTTCTTTTGTCTTTCATCCTGTAACCCTCCATTTCTCCTGGTCTCCTTCTCCTTTGACTGTGGTTGCTGCTGGGATATTGTGAGGACTCAATGGTTATATTCACTGAGTTATGTCCTGAGAAGTGGTTTCTTCCTGTCCTACCAGATGCCACTGGTCTCTCTTCCCTGTTCAGAGCACAGAGGCTACCTCAACCTATCTGGATTCCAGGGGACACTCAGGGCTCAAGCATGGAAATAAGAAATGACTCTGAATCCAGTTTGGTACACCCCTAAAAGGAGTATTGACTTTGCCATCACAGGATGCCACCAACACTTTGATTTGGGGCTGTCCCATCCTGACATTTGTTTAAGAATACTTGTAGGTTCATATACAAATTGAGCAGAAAGTACAGTTTCCACATTCTCCTCTCCATGCACACATTTCGCTGTTATTAGTGTCTTGTTTTAAAGTGTATACTTGTTACAATTGATGAAAAATATTGATATATCTTTTTAAATTAAAGTGCCTGGTTTAAATTAGATTTTAATTTTTGTGCTGAATTGTTCTGTGGGTTATGATAAATGTGGATTGCCTTTAACTCTATTACAGATTCACACAGTATATTTTTACTACTGAAAACTTCTTTGTGCTTCACCAGTTTATCCTCCCTCCTCTCTCACCCTTGACAACTGTTGATCAATTTACTATCTGTATGGTTTTGACTTTTCCAGAATGTTCTACAGTTGGAATGGTATATCAGATAGTATATAAATTTTCACACTGACTTCTTTCTCACATTAGATAAAGTTCCTCCATGTTCTCTCATGGCTCCATAGCTCACTTCCTTCTGTTTCTTAATATTCTTCCATTGTATGGGTACACCACAGTTTGTTCATCCATCACTTAGTGGAGAACATTTTGGTTACGTCTAGTGTTTTGAAAGTTATGAATAAAATTATTGTAAGCAATCATGTAAAGTTTTCTTGTGCATATACATTTTCATCACATTTTTAATGACTCAGTCTATAACCACTTTATTATATGGTAAGATTACACTTAATGTTCTAATAAACTGATGAACTGTTTTGCAAAGTGACTATATAATTTTACATTTCTACCAGCAATGACTGAAAATTCCTATGATTCACATCTTTGACAGCATTTGGTACTGCTAATTTTTAAAATTTTAGCTATTATGATAGGTACGCAGAAGTTATCTCATTTTTGTTTAATTTTCAATGTCATAATGAAAAATTATTTTTTAAAAAAAATTTAGTTGTCAATGGATCTTTTTTTTATTCATGTATGGTGTTGAGAATCAAACCCAGTGCCTCACACATGATAGGCAAGCATTCTATCACTGTGCTACAACCACAGCCCATGAAAAATGATTTTGGACATCCTTTTATATGCTTATTTGACATCATCTGTATACCCTTTTTTGGTGAGATGTCAGATCTTTTAAACATTTTTAATTGGATTGCTTACTTTAATACCATTGAGTTTTAAGAGTTTTTAATAAATTTTGTATACCAGTCCTTCATGAAAAATGTATTTTGCAATATTTTCTCCAAGTCTGTGTACTGTTTGTTCAGTTTCTTAACAGCACCTTTCATGGAGCATAAGTTTTTTTTTTTTTTTTTTTCAGTGAACTTCAACTTGCCAATATTTTTCCTTCATGGATTGTTTTTTTGTTATTGTATCTAAAAGATATCACCAAACCAAAATTCACTTAGATTTTCTCATTGTATATTTAGTTGCATCTTAGTTCATCTTGTGCTCCTTTAACAAAATATTTGAGTCTGGGTAGTTTATAAAGGAAAGAGTTTATTTTGGCTCACTGTTATAGAGGCTAGTTGGGCACCTGGCTTAGGCTGTGGCCTGTCACAACATGGAAGATGGCAGCACACAGTGGAAGTGTGTGCTAGAGATGCCATAAGGTAAGAGAAGAAGCAGGAGACAGAGGAGGCTCCTCTTTTACAACAACCTAATCTCACAGGAACAGACCCAATCCTCTCATCCTTGGAGAACTACATTAATCCTTGTTGAAGGTGGTGCCCCCTGATCTAACCATCAATTAAAAACACCATCACCACCTTACTGGTATGGTGGGCAGCAAGCTTTCATCACAAGCATTTTGGGGGACATATTCAAAATACATCCACACCATAACAAGGAGTCTTAGAGTTTCACACCTCACACATTTATCTGTGATCCATTTTATGAAAGGTTTAAAATCTCGGTATAGATTTTTTTAAAAATGTGGATGTAGTTGTTGTAGCACCATTGATTATAGTGAATGTTCTTTCTTCATTAAATTGACTTTTTACCTTTGTTAAAGATTGTTGACTTAGTTCTATAAACATTTTCTGGACTCTGTATTCTATTCCATTGATGTTTCTGTTATTTTTTCCAAATATTTTATAATGTTTTGCTTCCTGTAGCTTTATAACAAATCCTAATATTAGAGTATCAATCCTCTGGGGATTTTTCTGATCTTTGTCATGAGGCCCTGATTTGATTCTCATAGTTTGGATTTGAAATGTCCCCCAAAGACTGGTTTCATGAAGGCTGGTCCCCCAGGGCCACAATGTCAGAAGTGAGACTTTTAGGAAGTGATTGGATGATGAGGGTACTAATCTCACTAGTGGATTAATCTGTTGGTAGCTGAATGGACTATGGGAAAATGAGTAAACTGTAGACAGTGGGGCAGCATTGGAGGAAGGAGGTCATGGGAGGCACACCCTGTAATAGTATTTCTTGTCCCTGCCCTCTGTGTCTTTCTCCTTACTTCTTCATAATTGCAGTGAACTGAATATCTTTACTCCACCACACCTTTTCACCATGATGCTCTGCCTTACCTCCAGCCCAAACCAGTGGAGTCAGCGAACCATGGAATGAAACTTCTTAAACCATAATCCAAAATAAATCTTAACTCCTTTGAGTTGTTTTTCTTAGATATTTGTGACAAAATGGTGAATAAGATTCCCAGAGGTTAAAGTTAGAAAAGTGTGGGGATTCTCCCCAATCTCAGAGCAATCTGCAATGTCAAGTTCTGAAGATAAGACTGACAACATCAGTAGCTACCTATGTTCTGACCAACTGGAGGAAGAGGCAAATTAAGATGTATGAGTTCATCTTTGTGAAAATTATTACAATGTGCTCTCTAGACCTCACTATTCTATCCTCTCCACAAATCAATGCAAACTAATATTGACCATATTCCTAGATATGTAACTTGTTATTCTTTTCTCAAACTTCTTTTTAAATGGGGAGAAGGGATTGAAGTACTCTTCAGGTTTGCAGCAAAAAGGGCTGGAGAAGTGAGCTAAAATCATGACTTTCTGATGTTCAAGTGGATAATAATTGATGACTCTTTTGTTCTAGGTAAAGAATAAATATCCCGAGAGATCCAAGATGGCGAAATAGAGGGTGACTGCATATCCCATCTCTCCAGAACAAGAACAGGATTCAAGAAGGGGAAATATTGAGAGACTCGGACAAACATAAAGTGTGTCTCCCACCAGGTGAAGCTTGGCCTGGGAGGCAACCCCGGACAGGGGCAGCTTCTCGGAGCAGGGCAGGGCAGCCAGAGTCTTCCCCAAGTAGCTCTGCTTTCTCCAGAGGCAGACTTGACCCACAGCCACTTTCTTGGAGCAGCCAGCCAGTGAGAGATTTTCTGCACAGAGCCAACCCCAAGCCCTGAAACCACTGGTGGGCCCCGGCCCACAGGCAGCTTCTGGAACCAAGGCCGGACAAGGAGAGGTTTTGCCCTAGCAGCCTGGCTCCCCCAGGCAGGGGCAGGCCCTGTCTATAGCCAGATTCTAGGAGCAGGACTGCCCAGGGAGAGGATTTCCACAGAGAACCAGCCTCCAGCCCTGGACTCAGTAGCGGGCTAGGGGCAGCTTTCTTCAGAAGCACTGCATTATCAAGTTCCTCTAAGACTTCAGACTAATGAAGGCAGGGAGGTGATATACTGGAAATCTACAGGAAAACTATAAGCCAATACAGAAAATCTGCAATATCTCAGAGTCCAACTGATATCTGAACAATATGAGAAAACAAGGGAAGAAAATGTTCCAAAAAAACCTAGATACTATATCAATAAAACCCAATGACAGCACAGCAGAAGAAATGTCAGAAAGGCAGTTCAGAATGTACATAATTAAAATGATCAGGGAAGCAAATGATGAGATGAAAGAGCAAATGCGTGCATTGAAGGAGGAGTTGAATGAGTAAATGCAGGCATTAAATGATCACATCAATCAACAGGTAAAAGAGTAAATACAGGAAGTAAAAGATCATTTCACAAAGAGTTAGAGATACTGAAAAAAACACAGAATTCCTTGAAATAAAGGAAACAATGAACCAAGTTCAAAGCCCCATAGAAAGCATAACCAATAGGATAGAACCCCTGGAAGACAGAACTTCAGATATTGAAGACAAAATATTTAATTCTGAAAACAAAGTTGAGCAAAGAAGATGGTAAGAAATAATGAACAGAATCTACAAGAATTATGGAATATCATGAAAAGGCCAAATTTAAGAATTATCGGAATTGAGGAAGGCTTAGATAAACAAACCAAAGAAATGAACAATCTATTCAATGAAATAATATCAGAAAATTTCCCAAATCTGAAGAATGCAATGGAAAACCAGGTATAAGAGGCTTATAGGACTCCAAATATACAAAATTACAACAGACCCACACCAAGTCACATTATTATGAAAATACCTAACATACAAAATAAAGACAGAATTTTAAAGGCTGTAAGAGAAAAGAATCAATTTACATTCAGGGGGAAACCAAAAAGAATATCAACAGATTTTTCAATTCAGAACCTAAAAGCTAGAAGGGCCTGGAACAACATTTACCAAGCACTGAAAGAAAATGGATGCCAACCAAGAATCTTATACCCAGAAAAATTTACTTTCAGATTTGACGAAGAAATAAAATCCTTCCATGTTAAACAAAAGTTAAATGAATTTACAAAAAGAAAGCTAGCATACAGAACATCCTGAGCAAAATATTCCATGAGGAAGAGATGAAAAACAACATTGCATATTTGCAATGGGAGGAGATAGCCTAAAGGAATAGCCAAATAAAGGAGAAACCAAATCATGTCAAAAAACAAAAATGAGTCAAATGACTGGGAACACAAATCATATCACAATAATAACCATGAATGTTAATGGCCTGAACTCATCAATCAAAAGACATAGACTGGCAGATTGGATTAAAAAGAAAAATCTAGCAATATGGTGCAAGAGACTAATCTCATAGAAAGGGATACCCACAGACTAAAGTTGAAAGGATGGGGAAAAACATACCATGCACATGGACACAGGAAAAAAGCTGGAGTATCCATCCTCATTTCAGATAATGTGGACTTCAAGCCAAAACTAGTCAGAGGAGATAAAAAAGGACATTACATACTGCTTAAGGGAAGCATAAATCAGCAAGACATAACAATCAAAAATATCTATGCCCTGAACATTGGCTCATCCATGTACGTCAAACAAATCCTTCTCAATTCCAGAAATCAAATAGATCACAACACAATAATACTAGGTGATTTAAACACACCTCTCTCACCACTGGAGAGATCTTCCAAGCAAAAATTGAATAAAGAAACCATAGATCTCAATAACACAATCAACAATTTAGACTTAACAGACACATAGAATATATCATCCAACAAAGAACAAATACACTTTCTTCTCAGCAGCACATGGATTCTTTTCTGAAGTAGACCATATTTTATGCCACAAAGCTACTGTTAGCAAATACAAGAAGATAGAGCTACTACCTTGTATTATGTCAGATCATAATGGATTGAAATTAGAAATAAATGACAGAATATAAAACAGAAACTTCTCCATTATCTGGAGATTAAATAATACACTATTATATGATGAATGGATAACAGAAGACATCAGGAGGGAAATAAAAAAATTCTTAGAAGTAAACAAGAACAAAGATACATCATATCAAAATCTCTGGGACATTATGAAAGCAGTACTTAGATGAAGATTTATTTCATGAAGCGTATTCAACAAAAGAAATAGAAATCAACAAATAAACGACTTAACACTACACCTCAAAGCCCTAGAAAAGAAAGAGCAGACCAACACCAAAAGTCGTAGAAGAAAGGAAATAGTTAAAATCAGAACCAATATCAATGAAATTGAAACAAAAGAAACAATTGGAAAAATTAACAAAATAAATAGTTGGTTCTTTGAAAAAATAAAAAAAAAATTGATAAACCCTTAGCCACACTAATAAAGAGAAAGAGGGAGAAAACTCAAATTATTAAATCTGGAATAAACAAGGAAATATCAAAACAGTCACAAGTGAAATACAAAACATAATTAGAAGCTATTTTGAAGATATATATTCCAACAAAACAGAAAACCTCGAAGACATCAACAAGTTTCTAGAGACATATGAATTACCTAAACTGAACCAAGAGGACATACACAACTTAAATAAATCAAGTTCAAGCAATGAAATAGAAGAGGTCATCAAAAGCCTACCAACAAAGAAAAGTCTGGGACCAGATGAGTTCTCTGCCGAGTTATACAAAACCTTTAGAGAGGAGCTCATTCCAATACTCCTCAAAATATTCAATAAAATAGGAGAGAACCCTCCCAAACTCATTCTATGAAGCCAATATCACCCTGATACTTAAACCAGACAGAGACACATCTAGGAAAAAAAATTTCAGACCAATATCCTTAATGAACATCGACGCAAAAATTCTCAACAAAATTTTAGCAAATCGCATACAAAAACATATTAAAAAGATAGTGCACCATGATCAAGTGGGTTTCATCCCAGGGATGCAAGGTTGGTTCAACATCAGGAATTCAATAAATGTAATTCACCATATCAATAGACTTAAAGTCAAGAATCACATGATTATTTCAATAGATGCAGAAAAAGCATTTGATAAAATACAGCATCCCTTCATGCTCAAAACACTAGAAAAAATAGGGATAGTGGGATCATTCCTTAACATTGTAAAGGCCATCTATGCTAAGCCCATGGTTAATATTATTCTAAATGGTGAAAAACTGAAAGCATTCCCCCTAAAACCTGGAACAAGGCAGGGATGCCCTCTTTCACCACTTCTATTGAATATCATCCTTGAAACTCTAGCCAGAGCAATTAGACAGACCAAAGAAATTAAAGGGATACAAATAGGAAAAGAAGAACTCAAACAACCCCTATTTGCTGATGATATGATTATGTACTTAGAGGAACCAGGAAATTCCACCAGAAAACCTTTCAAACTCATAAGTGAATTCAATAAAGTAGAAGGATACAAGATCAATGCAAATAAATCTAATGCATTTTTATACATAAGTGATGAATCTTTGGAAAGAATAATCAGGAAAACTACCCCATTCACAATAGCCTCGAAAAAAATAAAATACTTGGGAATCAATCTCACAAAAGAGGTGAAAGATCTCTACAATGAGAACTACAGTACACTAAAGAAAGAAATTAAAGAAAACCTTAGAAGATGGAAAGATGTCCTATGTTCTGGATAGAAAGAATTAATATTGTCAAAATGGCCATACTACCTAAATTGCTATACAGATTCAATGCAATTCCAATTACAATCCCAATGACGTACCTTACAGAAATAGAGCAAGCAATTATGAAATTCATCTGAAAGAATAAGAAACCCAGAATAGCTAAAGCAATCCTTAGCAGGAAGAGCGAAACAGGGGATATCGCAATACCAGAACTTCAACTCTACTACGATGCAATAGAAACAAAAACGGCATGGTATTGGTACCAAAATAGAAAGGTAGATCAATGGTATAGAATAGAGGACACGGACACAAAACCAAATAAATACAATTTTCTCATACTAGACAAAGGGGCCAAAAATATGCAATGGAGAAAAGATAACCTCTTCAACAAATGGTGCTGGGAGAATTGGAAATCCATATGCAATTGAATGAAACTAAAACCATATCTCTCACCGTGCACAAAACTAAACTCAAAATGGATTAAGGACCTCGGAATCAGACCAGAGACCCTGCAAATTGTAGAAGAAAATGTAGGTCCAGATCTTCAACACGTTGGCTTAGGACCAGACTTCCTCAACAGTACTCGCATAGCACAAGAAATAAAAGCAAGAATCAATAACTGGGATAGACTCAAACTAAAAAGCTTTCTCTCAGCAAAGGAAACTATCATCAATGCGAAGAAAGAGCCTACAGAGTGGGAGAAAGCTTTGCCAATCATACTTCAGATAGAGCACTAATCTCCAAATCTATAAAGAACTCAAAAAACTCTACACCAAGAATGCAAATAATCCAATCAACAAAGGGGCTAAGGAAATGAATAGACACTTCACAGAAGAAGATCTACAAGCAATCAACAAACATATGGATAAATGTTCAACATCTCTAGTAATAAGACAAATGCAAATCAAAACCACCCTAAGATTCCATCTCACCCCAATTAGAATGGTGATTATCAAGAATACAAGCAACAACAGGTGTTGGCGAGGATGTGGGGAAAAAGGTACACTCATACATTGCTGGTGGGGCTGCAAATTAGTGCAGCCACTCTGGAAAGCAGTGTGGAGATTCCTTAGAAAACTTGGAATGGAACCACCATTTGACCCAGCTATCCCACTCCTTGGCTTATACCCAAAGGATTGAAAATCAGCATACTACAGAGATACAGCCACATCAATGTTCATAGCTGCTCAATTCACAATACCCAGATTGTGGAACCAACAGAGATGTCCTTCAATTGATGAATGGATAAAGAAACTGTGGTATTTATATACAATGGAATATTACTCAGCCATAACGAATGATAAAATTATGGCATTTGCAGGCAAATGGATGAAATTGTAGAATATCATGCTAAGTGAGATAAGCCAATCTCAAAAAACCAAAGGTCGAATGATATCACTAATAAGTGGATGAGGACACATAATGGGGGGAGGGAGGGGTTAGTGTTAGGGTTAGAGTTAGGGTTAGGGAGGGGGGCAAGAATGGAGGAAGGAAGGACAGTATAGAGAGAAAAGAGGGGTGGGTGGGGTGGGCGGAAGGGAAAAAATAACAGAATGAATCAAACAACATTACCCTATGTAAATTTATGATTACACAAATGGTATGCCTTTATGCCATGTACAAGCAGAGAAACACCATGTATCCCATTTGTTTACAATAAAAAAAAGACTATATAAGCAAAAAAAAAAAGAAAAGAAGTCTGACCCTAAGCTGACATGTTGAAGATTTGGACCTACTCTTTCTTCTATATGATGCAGGGTCTCTGGTCTCATCCCTAAGTCATTGAACCATTTTGAGTTGGAGTTTTGTGCACAGTGAGAGATAGGGGTTTAATTTTATTCTGCTGCATACGGATTTCCAATTTTCCCAGCAATATTTGTTGAAGAGGCTCTCTTTTCTCCTTTGCATATTTTTGGCACCTTTGTCAAGTATGAGAAAATTATATTTATTTGGGTTAGTGTCCATGTCCTCTGTTCTATACCATTGATTTACCTGTCTGTTTTGGTGCCAAAACCATCCTGTTTTTGTTACTATTGCTTTGTAGTATAGCTGAAGTTCTGGTATTGCTATATCCCCTGCTTCACTCTTTCTGCTAAGGATTGCTTTAGCTATTCTGGGTTTCTTATTCTTCCAGATGAATTTCATGTTTGCTTGCTCTATTTCTGTAAGGTACGTCATTGGGATTGTAATTGGAATTGCATTGAATCTGTATAGCACGTTAGTCAGTATGGCTATTTTGACAATATTAATTCTGCCTATCCAAGAACATGGGAGATCTTTCCATCTTCTGAAGTTTTCTGTAATTTCTCTCTTTAGTGTACTGCAGTTCTCATTGTAGAGGTCTTTCACCTCTTTTGTGAGATTGATTCCCAAGTATTTTATTTTTTCAATGTTATTGTGAATGAGGTAGTTTTCCTAACTTCTCTTTCTGAAAATTCATCACTTATGTATAAAAATGCATTGGATTTATGAGCATTGATCTTTTAACCTGCTACTTTACTGAATTCACTTATGAGTTGTAAAAGTTTTCTGGTGGAATATCCCGGTTCCTCTAAATATAGAATCTTGTCATCAGCAAACAGGGATAGTTTGAGTTCTTTTCCTATTCATACCCCTTTAATTTCTTTTGTTTCTCTAAATTCTATGGCTAGAGTTTCAAGGACCATCATGTTGAATAGAAGTGGTGAAATAGGGTATTCCTGCCTTGTTCCAGTTTTTAGGGAGAATACTTTCAATTTTTCACCATTTAGAAGGATATTAGCCATGGGCTTAGCATAGATGGCCTTTACAATGTTAAGGAATGATCCCACTACACCTATATTTTCTAGTGTTTTGAGCATGAAGGGATGCTATATTTTATCGAATGCTTTTCTGCATCTATCAAAATAATCATGTGATTCTTAACTTTAAGTCTGTTGATATGGTGAATGACATTTATTGATTTCCAGATGTTGAACCAACCTTGCATCCCTGGGATAAAACCCACTTGATCATGGTGCACTATCTTTTTAATATGTTTTTGTATGCGATTTGCTAAAATTTTGTTGAGAATTTTTGCGTCGATGTTCATTAAGGATATTGGTCTGAAATTTTCTTTCCTCGATGTTTCTCTGTCTGGTTTAGGTATCAGGGTGATATTGGCTTCATAGAATGAGTTTGGGAGGGTTCTATCCTATTCTATTTTATGGAATACTTTGAGGAGTATTGGAATGAGCTCTTCTTTAAAGGTTTTGTATAACTCGGCTGAGAACTCATCTGTTCCCAGACTTTTCTTTGTTGGTAGGCTTTTCATGACCTCTTCTATTTCATTGCTTGAAATTGATATATTCAAGTTGTGTATGTCCTCCTGGTTCAGTTTAGGTAATTCATATGTCTCTAGAAACTTGTTCATGTGTCGAGGTTTTCTGTTTTGTTGGAATATAAATTTTCAAAATAGCTTCTAATTATGTTTTATATTTCAGTTGTGTCTGTTTTGATATTTCATTGTTTATTCCAGATTTAATAATTTGAGTTTTCTCCCTCTTTCTCTTTGTTAATGTGCTAAAGTCCACACTATCTTAAATGTGGATGGATACTCCAGCTTTTTTGCTGAGTCCATGTGCATGGTATGTTTTTCCCCATCCTTTCACCTTTAGTCTATGAGTATCTTTTTCTATGAGGTGAGTCTCTTGCAGGCAACATATTTTTGGATCTTTCTTTTTAATCCAATCTGCCAGTCTATGTCTTTTAATTGATGAATTCAGGCCATTAACATTCAGGGTTATTATTGAGATATGATTTGGTTTCCCAGTCATTTGATTCATTTTTTAAATTTTGTTTATTTATTTATTTATTTGACATGACTTGGTTCCTCCTTTATTTGACAATTCCTTTAGGATAATTCCTCCCTTTGCTGATTTGCTTCTTTGTTTTTCATCTCTTCCTCATTGAATATTTTGCTGAGAATGTTCTGTAATGCTGGCTTTCTGTTTGTAAATTCTTTTAGCTTTTGTTTATCATGGAAGGATTTTATTTCATCGTCAAATTTGAAGGTAAGTTTTTGCTGGGTATAAGATTCTTGGTTGGCATACATTTTCTTTCAGAGCTTGAAAAATGTTGTTCCAGGCCCTTCTAGCTTTTAGGGTCTGGATTGAAAAATCTGCTGATATCCGTTTTGGTTTCCCCCTGAATGTAAACTGATTCTTTTCTCTCGTGGCCTTTAAAATTCTGTCTTTATTTTTTATGTTAAGTATTTTAATTATAATGTCCCTTGCTGTGGGTCTGTTGTAATTTTGTGTATATGGAGTCCTATAAACCTCTTGAACTTGATTTTCCATTTCATTCTTCAGATTTGGGAAATTTTCTGATATTATTTCATTGAATAGATTGTTCATTCCTTTGGTTTGTTTCTCTAAGCCTTCCTCAATCCCAATAATTCTTAAATTTGGCCTTTTCATGATATCCCATAGTTCTTGTAGATTCTGTTCATGATTTCTTACCATCTTCTCTGTTTGTTCAACTTTGTTTTCAAGGTTAAACATTTTGTCCTCAATGTCTGAGTTTCTGTCTTCCAGGTGTTCTATCCTATTGGATATGCTTTCTATGGAGTTCTTAATTTGGTTTATTGTTTCCACCATTTCAAGGATTTCTATTTGATTTTTTTCCCAATATCTTTAACTCTTTATTGAAATGATCTTTTGCTTCCTGTATTTGCTCTTTTAACTGTCGATTGGTGCGATCATTCAGTGCCTGCATTTGCCCTTTCATCTCATCATTTGATTCCCTGATCATTTTAATTATGTACATTCTGAACTCCTTTTCTGTCATTTCTTCTGCCATGCTGTCATTCGGCTTTATTGATGTAACATCTAGATTGTTTGGGGCATATTCTTCCCTTGTTTTCTCATGTTGTTCAGGTATCAGTGAACCTCTGAGATATTGCAGATATTCTCTATTGACTTATAATATCCCTGAATATTTCTAGTATAACCCCTCTTAGCCTTCAGTAGGCTGAGGTCTTGGAGGAAGTTGATAGTGTAGTGCTCCACAAGGAAGCTGCCTCTCTAGGGGTGGTGGCATTCAGGTGGGGTGTATTCTCTGCTAGTGGGCAGAGGTGTCTCCACTTGTTGAGCAATGTTCATCCAAAGGGTAACTAGACTGCAGGCTGAGGCAAGGCCTGTTTGGGCCTGTGTCTCTGGTTTTACTGTCCTTGTGGGAAAACCTCAACCGGCAGGGAAGACTCACCTGGTGGGGAGGTCTTGCTGGTCTGTTCCCCTCCTGGAGGTTCCGGTCAATCTACAACTACTGCCTGGGCTGGGCTGCCTTCCTCTGCAACGTTCCCAGGGCCCGGCCCTACCTCCTGGGCCTGGGAGCATCACCCTTTGCAGATGAGTCTCCTTAGGCTGCCTCTCCTCAGAGAATCTGCCCACAGTCCTGGAACCTTTGCTCCACCCCTAAGCATGTCTCTGTGTGGCTCTTCCACCAAGAAGACTCCGAGGTCCTGGGACCCTGCTCTGCACCTAATCACCTGGCTATGTGGCCCGTCCTCTGAGCAGCCACCTGGAGCCCCGTAGAATCGCTCCAAATCCCCAAGACCCACTGCACGCCTCTTCCTCCAGACAGCTGCCCGGTGTTCTGGTGCGGTCACTAGGAGTCCAAGCAAATCACTGCGAGCCTCCTTCTCCCACCAACCACCCATAGGCCTGGGCAGTCACTCCAAGTCCAAGTGACCTGCCCCATTCCTCCTCTTCCTCCAGATAACCCCTCAGGTGTTCAGGAGCGGTCACTGTGAGTCACTCTAAGTCGCTCTGAGTCAACGTGACCTGCTGCATGCCTCCTCCAGGCAGCTTCCCAGAGCTCTGGTGCGGTCACTGGAGACCAAGTGACCCACCACACTCCTCCCCTAGGCAGCCCCCAGGTGTTCAGGAGCAGTTGCTTTAAGTCCAAACAACTCACCACTCGCCTCCTCCTCCTCCTCCTCCTCCTCCTCCTCCAGGCAGGTCCTGGTGTTCAGGAAAGGTCACTTTGAGTCCAAACATCTTGCCACGCAGCTCCTCCTCCGGCAACCACCCATAGCTCTGGTATAGTCACTCCGAATCCAAGCAGCCATGCTTCTCCTCCCCCTCCTCAGGGCAGGCTCTGGTGTTCAGGAATGGTCGCTCCGAGTCCAAACAGCTCGCTGAGCAGCTCCTCCTCTAGAAACCACCTGTAGCTCTGGTGCAGTCGCTCCAAGTCCAAGTGACTTGCCGCACTGCTCCTCCTCCTCCTCCTCCTCCGCACAGGCCCCGTTGTTCAGAAGTGGTTGCTGAGTCCAAACAGCTCTCCTCACAGCCCCTCCTCTGGGCTGCCGCCTGGAGCCCCAGTGGTTGCTCCGAGTCCCAGTGCTGTGCTGAGCGGACTCCTCTCTGATGCTCCCAGTTGTCCGAGTACACTGCTCCAGTGGGGGAAGGGGTGTCTGGCCGGGCAGTTCTACTTCACAAAGTTCCCTGCGTTCTGGGACTACTGCCCCATCCGGGATGCCTCCCCAATGGGAGAGACTCACCCGGCTGCTTTGAGTTGGTCCCAAGTCTCTCAATTTCTCCTCTTTTGAATCCTGAGTACTGGAGCACATGAAATGCAGCCACCCTCTAGTCCACCATCTTGAAACCTCCAGGGTCAGACTTTTTTAATAGGACTCCCATAGCACAAGAAACAAAAGCAAGAATCAACGGCTGGGATAGATTCAAACTAAAAAGCTTTCTCTCATCAAAGGAAACTATCAGTAATGTGAAGAGAGAGCCTACAGTGTGGGAGAAAATCATTGCCATCCATACTTCAGATAGAACAATAATTTCCAGAATATATAAAGAACTCAAAAAAACTCTACACCAAGAATAAAATAATCCAATCAACAAATGGTCTAAGGAAATGAAAAGACATTTCACAAAAGAAGATCTACAAGCAATCAACAGATTTATGAAAAAATGTTCAACATCTCTAGTAATAAGAGAAATGCAAATCAAAACTACCCTACGATTCCATCTCATCCCAATTAGAATGGCAATTATCAAGAACAGAGGCAACACTAGGTGTTGCCGAGGATGTGAGGAAAAGGTACAATCATACATTGCTGATGGGGCTGCAAATTAGTGCAGCCACTCTGGAAAGCAGTGTGGAGATTCCTCAGAAAGCTTGGAATGGAACCACCATTTGACCCAGCTGTCCCACTCCTTGGCTTATACCCAAAGGATTTAAAATCAGCATACTACAAAGATACAGCCACATCAATGTTCGTAGCTGCTCAATTCACCATAGCTAGATTGTGGAACCAACCGAGATGTCCTTCAATTGATGAATGGATAATGAAACTGTGACATATATATACAATAGAATATTACTCCGCCATAAGGAATATTAAAATTATGGCATTTGCAGGCAAATGGATGAAATTGTAGAATATCATGCTAAGTGAGATAAGCCAATCTCAAAAAACCAAAGGACGAATGATCTCGCTGATAAGTGGATGATGACACATAATGGGGAGTGGGAGGGGTTAATGTTAGGGTTAGGGTTAAATTTAGGATGAGGGTTAGGGAGGGTCCAAGAATGGTAGAAGGACGGACTGTATAGAGGAAAAAGAGGGGTGGGAGGGTTTGGGGGAAGGGAAAAATATAACAGAATGGATCAAACATTACCCTATGTAAATTTATGATTACACAAATGGTATACCTTTAACTCCATGTACAGAGAAACAACATGTATCCCATGTGTTTACAATAAAAAATCATTGAGCAAATGAATAAAACAAACAAATCCCTAAAAAAATAGAATAAACGTTCCTGCTTTACTCCTTTAGTTACCCTATCCATGTATATAAAATGTTAAATCATCACTTATAGAGAAATTGCATTCTAAGTTAAACTCAATGAATGCATTTGCTGAGCCCCTGTGGAGAAAGCCCTGTGCTAGTTACCCTGGGGGATGCAGAGAAAGGGTATACATGTCCTTCCTCAAAGGAGCTTAAAATGCAACCAGTGTTCTCAGCAAGTGAGAATATAGATATTAGACACCAATAGGCCCTACCTGGTGAAGGGAGATGACAATGTAGGGCAGAGTCAACATTGTACTCTATCTCCAAAGGATTTAGAACAAAATGAATCTGGAAAATCTCTTCCAATTAGTGTCCCATAGATGAGGGTTTAAAAATATTTATCACAGATTTCCTCCACATTTTCCACACATAGATCATATTTAATTAGTATCAAAATCAAAAGAAGATGCATAGCGATGGACAGGACAATCCAATAACATGCGGTTGGGCAAAGTCACGATTCTGCTCAAAAAATAAATTCAGAGAAATTCAATGCATGAGTGTGGTTAATTGTTTTATAGCAAGAAAACATTTACTGCACTTAGCAGTACCTAGAGACTTCTGGAGAAAATATATTACTCAAATGACCCAATTGATGGCCCTATACCAAATAGCAAAACTTCTACTGTCCTTATGGTTACCTGAGGCCCCTCATGCACATAAACAAGCTGGAAGAATGACTGTGATTCTATGGCCAAGAAAGGAAAGACATCTCAAGTTAGGAGACATAGGAGAAAGGAGGGTTTGTACAATGACCAGATGGTAGTGGAGAAGAGGACTTGAGGGTACTGAAACAGTAAGTGAGCTGACTTAGAGTAACACTATTTCTTAGAAAAAGGAGTGTAGGAAAACTGGACCTAAGGGACACTAAATATATAGTATATGATAAATGTATAGTATATGATAAATGTATAGTATATGATCTACAACAACCATTCTCTACTAAAATCATCCTGGGCCAATAGTAACTTTTTTAATGGAAGTCAGGAATTCCATTACAGGCTTAGATAAATATCAGCACCACTATCATTACACAGAGTAATTGGAAGATGATGTGAGATGAGAAAGCCCACACCTCATAATGATTGATGTCCATCTATATTTTGGATGGGTCCTATATTGCTCAATATGTGAGTGAACTGAAAACAAATAGGATTGTATTTACAAGTCTCAAAATGGGTGAACTTTACATGTTTTCAAGGGTATATAAAAGAACGTTTTAATCACATTGAACTTAGAAATAGCTCTTGTGTGACTAGAATGAAATCCATACATAACAAACATGAAATGTAGTGTTTAGGGACAGTAGGAAAAAAAAAAAAAAAAACAAAGCAAGGAAACATAAAGGAGGAGGATAAGAGGCAGTGATGTCAAATTTTATTCAGGTTGAGTGAAACATCAACAAATGCCCAGTAAGGGAAAAGGTGTCAATATAAAAATGGAAGAAAACAAGAATAATATTGATAAAAGAAAAAAACCCAAAACACTCAAAATTACTTTGAGTTATTTAATGCTCTTGTATTTTTTGTGAGGGGTGGGAGGTTTAGTACTAGAGGTTTATCCCAGGGGAAATTTACCATCCCCAATCCTTTATATATTTTATTTTGAGACAGGGTCTCATGAAGTTACTGAGGGTCTCACTAAGTTGCTGAGGCTGGCCTTGAACTTGTGATCCTCTTTTCTCAGTGTCCTGAGCATCTGGGATTCCAGGCATTCATCACTGAACTCAGCTCTTCTATATATTTTAAGGGACTTAGAAATAATAAGTGGACCAGAGAAGAACATCATGAGAGTTTTACATTTGTGAAATTTACATTTTTCACTTGAGGAAAAGCCTTAAGATCCATATTATTGTTAAAGAAATGGTGAGCTGACTTCTGTGTAGTATTGAGGAAAATATAACCTGTTGAGAAACTTTCTGCTTATGCAAAAATGAGAAACATGAAATATGCTTCATTGTTTGGGGAAAGAGAGGTTGGCTGCATTGGTATAAGGCTATATAACTGATGAGACTGGCAGATGCGTTGGGGGTCCACATCTGTGATGACCTTCTGAAGAGACCAGGTGGCCAGTGGGTCAGCCTGGATAAGGCAACTGAAAGTCAGGGGCTCTCCACATCCCATGACATCTCCAACCATCTGTTAGACTGTTACTTGGTGCACTGGCCCTACCTCCTCACTCCTGAGTCGGAGTCTGAGCTACAGGTAGAGACTTCAGCTCTGAACTTTGGCATCTGGAGCCTTGTTTTTTTCAATATTGGTAGTTACAAGGTATTGATCAACCTTTTCTCAAAAGTAATTTAATGATTATTCTATTGTAGTTCCTTAGGCCTTGTGAAACTTATTTGATTTCATTTATCTGTAACCCATGACACATTTGTCTGTCTTCACTGTAGTCCCAGACTGTGCCTGTTCTGTTTCAAATGTCATCTTGGCAGTATCTGTCAGCCCTTCACATGATCTATAGACAGAAATGAATCTCCTAGAAATCAACAGGAATTGTAGTCTCAACTGAAAGAGAACAAACAGCAGTTTTGAGACCTCAAAAAACATTTCTTATATCTAAATCTACAACCTACTGTCTGGTCAAACAGCTGAAATACTGTAAATTGTAGATGGAGTCACAGTCAGCAAGTGATGAATGATCAGCTGTTTCCTATGAGAAACAAGATGTTCTCCAACTTGATTTTCCTCTGCTTTCATGTAATTCTATCCTTAACATATTTGTAGAAATTAGGGATTGGTATTTTACCTTCAATTTACTGACAATGGAAAAATGAGGCAGAAGGACTATAGCATCTTCTAGTTTACTCACAGGTGTAGAGTGGTAATATGGTTAATGTCCCAACTACTGACCACAATTGGAGGCATAAATTGCCTGTTCTTATCAAGAATAGCTCACACCTTTTTTACTAGGATCCTCTGTATCATATCAGATCCTACAGGCATATAACAAGTGTGTTGGTCTAAGAGTCTGGGACAAATGATTTTCCACTTAGTTCAATCTTCTGTTGAGTATAAGTGCATAGCACTTTCTGGTTATGCTGGGGACCAGTGTGACAGTGCACAGTACCTTCTTTAAAGGAGCTCAAGTACAGTCTTGCACTAAATAAAACAGTGGTATCCAGAAGTGACAAATTTAAGACCAGAGACTCTGCTGGTGAGAAATCCCCATTTCCAGGGACACAGCCTCTTCTTATGAATGCAGGAGAGTCTTCTCCCTGCAGTGCAATATAAGGTTCTTCCAGGTGTGATAGTTCACACCTGTAGTCCCAGTGGCTCAGGAGACTGAGGCAGGAGGATAGAAAGTTGAAAACCAGCCTCAGAAAAGCAAAAAGAAATTAAGCAATTCAGTGAGGCTGTGTCTCTAAATAAAATACAAGATAGGGTTGGTGATGTGGCTCGAGCTGAGGATGTGGCTCAGTGGTTGAGTGACCCTGAGTTTAATCCCTGGTACCAAAAAAAAAAAAAGTTCCTGGGACATCAGAGAATCTTTAGCACCCTATAGTTCCGAGCTGCTGAACCTTCAGGATTGCTAGGTAGCCAACCATTCTAGAAGCTGCTGTATGGTCTGAAATATGTACTATGTGGTCAAGGTGAGAATGAGTCTAGGTGGAGAAGACCATCAGCCCCAGTAAAACTCAAGCTGCTCAGAAGGTTGGAGGCCCTTCCCTCCAACTGTCAGCTTGGCAATGGGAGCTCAGTGGCTTATCAGTAAGGTGGGCTGTTGGGACTAAAGGAATCATGGGGAAAGGACCTGTGCTAATCACTATGTTAAGAAATAACCTGGCTCAAATTTGCCTCATTTACCTACATATTTTTTTCCAAAAATTTACTGGCATTTTTTTTCATATGGAAGGAATAAAAAAATGTACAGAAAGTTGTTAATGAATTCAAGAAATCAATTTTGGGAAAAGGCAGACTATATTTTAGTATTTGTTTTTCTTAGAATTATAGTATAATTGTAGGAAAAATATGAAGAAATATATCCTTCAAGACCCTATTAACTGTGTATAGAGTATGGCACCAGCCAGTCTCCTGGGCTCTAATCCAGGTTTCTTGTCTTTTCTTCAATTTCCTACTCTGTTTATGTGGTATATCAGTACCTACATTTATGAGTTGTCATGTAGGTATTAATTCTCTTATTGTTCTTACATCAGTGCCTGGCATAGAGTAAACACTGATAGTTTACACTTCTATTACTTCCCATTTAATACAAACTTTATTAGTGTTAGGCATATTTCTTTCAGACATTTACAGTCTTAAGCCTTATGCTTTACACAAGTGTATTAAGATGAAACTTTTTATGTTGGAGATGCTTGCTTTTTAAAGTTGTGAGCACAATTGAAACTTCAGCCCTGTAGTCCTTGGGCCTTCCTGAATATACACAGAGCCTGTGCTTCATGCCCAGATTAGTATTTGACTCAAGGGGCTTTGGTAATTACAGTAGTTGAGGATTCAGAGTCAAATGTGAATCTGATTGCCAAAGACATTGAATTACCCTACTATGATACTTCCTGTGTCTTTGAGATTCTCTTTCCTCATCTATAAATTGAGGAAAATCAAATACCATGTATTTGGGGAGATTTCAAAAAGTGGAGGTCCCTACATATAGCCTGGGACTTGAAGTTCCTGTTGTTGCTGGGGTGGGCCTGCCTCCTCCTCTGAAGGCAGTGCCTACATCAGTATGTCCAGATGTCCACTGAGGAAGTCATATTTGTCTCTTCTCAGAATGTGAAAAGGACAAAGACATAAATGGTCATGTGCTGGAGGAGAAGTTTCAGTGCAAGAATGGGGAGCTAGCAGAAAGGCTGATGCTAGTCAAGAAAATAAGGAAAGGGGGCTCTGTGCAGTTCAGGCAGGAAGGAAGTTTCATGAATCAACTCTGGCAGTTCATCTTGGGGAACTAACAGCTCATTTGAGCAAGAAAGGGCATGAAGTCCCATGACAGGTATATGTCTCCCAAATAATTATAAAACTACAAATCAACAAATTATGTTGTGCATGATGGTCTAAAATTGTGATGGAAAGCTTTATTTGCACTTTTCCAAAATGCACTGAGCTAATATAATTATGAAATATAAAATTAAGTGAGTTTTTATGTGAGCAACCTATTTGTGTGACCTTTGGTGTAGTCATAATGTTGTGCAAGAACTGCCTCATTTACTCTTAGTCCCAATAACCTCCTGAGTGTTGCTGACTACTTGAATCTGTCAATCTCCTCTTTTTTCATTGTTCCCATTAATCCCAGGTATGTGAATCAGGACACATTTTGTGTATCATTTACATTCCATCCTGGAACAACGCACTATGTGTACTCAAACATGGAATTGTCCTTGGCCAAATGAGAAAATGAAGGGACATCTTTATGTAGAAGATTCAGGAAGATACCTAACTTTAGACAAGGTCTAGTGATTTTGCAGAGCATTTTCTAATACAGGGGTGTGTTTTCTTAATTTACAGCCTTACATACTACCTGTTTATTTCCTAGCTCGCTGGTGTATCTGTTAACCCTGTAAGACTGAGAACATGGACCCACAATTCTGCCCCAGCTGTGGGTAGCTCCAGGTCTTCTGCCACGCTCTCTGTATGGCATGGCCTGTCCAGCTGTCTATCATTCATTTATCATGTGTCCTGGGTCCTATATTCCCACAGGACCAACTGTAACAAAACCAATAATACCAGGGAGAAAGATAATAGAAATTGACTAGAGTGGTACCCACACTATTTTCTCAGCTCCTGAAGGGGTGGGTTAGGAGAATCTCCAGTTCAAGGCCAGCTTCAGCAAGATAGAAAGACTGAAATAAAAAAGGGCCTGTGGTGTGGCTCAACAGTAGACTGCTAGAATAGTATGCACAAGACCTTGGGATTGATCCCTATTGTCTCAAGAAATCTGGCTAGGGTTATCCAGAGGGGAAATGAATTCCAGCTGGGAAGATGAACAGAGGTTTACAAAGGAGGTAGACACAGTGGATCCAGCAGGTTCACTGACTCATCCCTCCTATTACTCATGAGCAGTGTCTTAGGAGTGAGGTGGTGCAGTGCCAACACTGTATTTGGCCTTCTGTGCCAGGTGTGATCTGCAGCATGATGAAGAGTGGTGTCTTGCAGCTCACAGGGAAGGTGGGATCTCAGGATCCCCAGGTGACTCTGAGAGAAGAGCATGCCACAAAAATCTCATGATCCCCTTGTTCACATTAGTTTCCAGGCATAAATGTTAAGTACCTTGTAGAGAAATGTGACAAGACCATGCTTGTTTCATCTTAAAGCTCTATAGTAGGGGCATAGTGGCACCTGGCATGGTGTGGTCATGAGACCATGCTTATCCAATCTTACAGCTCTACAAAGGGGCCAAGGATCCCCTTGCTTGGTGTGGTCACACCATAATGGTCATGCTTACCATACACTCTGTGCTCCATGGCTCATGCAGTGGTTCAAATGGGGGCACAGGTGAAGGTGCTGCTGTGGTGTTCTGGAGGGCCAGGTAGGCTTTGCCTCCTCCCACTCAGGGGGTTTCCTGTCAGCAGCACAGGCTGACTGTGGTGTGGCAGGGTAGAGCATCTTTGTTGTTGAAAATGCTGCTGACATGAGAGGTTCAGCTGAGCTCTGGAGAAGCAGGGTTCCTGACTGGCTGTGGAAATGTTTCTCAGGGAGCTTGTGGGTGAAAAATAAAGAGAGGTGGGAAATGGCCCTGTGCTGAAGTGGGTCAACAAAGGATGGACATATATTAAGCACTGAGGTCACACCCAATGGCAACTTCCCTCCTCACATGCCCTGCTTTTTCTCTGCCCTCTAGGCAAGCAGTGTGGGTCTCTGGTCATCTATCTCTTGCTGCTCTCAAGTAGCCCCAGGACTTGTGGCTCCCTGTGGTTCATAGTCAGACCTTTTGCATAGATGACCCCCATTCTGCTGCCAGCTTTGCTGAATAGGCCTAATCAGCCAGGCCATGGATTGTTCCCTGTTATGTATGTGACCTATATTTCCTCCTGCCACTCACTGCAAGTCTCCAGGGACAGCAAAGCACCCTCCAAAAGTAATCGCAGGAAAAAATTTCATAAGTGATACAGTATCATCATATTTCTTCTGGGAACTGCTTCCTCTTTGTCAGCATCACCCCTGGGTCCCTTTAGGAAAGAGCTGTCAGTCAGGAAAGTGTTTCAAGCAACCTGAAGTCAATATAAAACTGTGTCCCTCCCAGTATTGTATTCATCCTGCAGGCTTTAACCTGGGTATGTTTGTGTGGATTATGTGAGGTATTGAAAGGTGGCAGAGGAAATAAAAACCCAGGGTAGACAAAAGGGCTAAAAAGAGAGTCAGCTGGATGTAGCAGAACATCTTCTTTTCTCAGCACTCGAGGGGTTGAAGTGGGTTGAAGTGGCCCAGATGCTCAGGCCAGCCTGGGTAAAACCTGGAAAGTCCATCTCTAAAATAGAAACAAAAAAATTTGTGAATGAAAACATTTCTGTCTGCCACTAAATTTCTTTCAGTGAAAAAAAAAAAAGACACAAGTGTTATGATGGGTCCCCATGCATCCCTTAATAAAAGAAAGGTAAGAGGTCATGCCTACTGGGAGTCCAGCAGAATGTGTCTCATGGATTGAGAGATTCATGCCTCCCCTCCACAGAACCATCATTCAGGAATACCAACTTTAAAGACTTCATGATTCACCCATGAATCACTGAGTGAGAGCAGAAAATATTTGATTCAATTTAGAGAAGTAATCAGAACCTTTGACTAAGAGGTTAGGCATCACAACAAAAAATCAGGACTGAATGAGACAGAATCCTGCTGTCACCCAGCTGTGTGACCTGGAGTCAGTGCTGGCTAGCTCTGAGAGTTGTTGTCACTTGCTAGTTGGATTTATAATATGTCTCTGCTTTCAGGGCAGAAGCTCAAAGCAGAGTTGCTGCCACATCCTTCTGTGACTGTGGAGGGCTGGTGTGAGCACAGGCATCTCCTCTCCTATGACAAGGCTGGATCCTGAGCTAAGGTGTGGGAAGGTTCTCAAGAGGCCTGGCAACAGAAAGGCATTGCCTTGAAGGAGTTTTAGAATGAAAGCTGAGAGCCTGTGCCAACACAGCCCAGGTCATAAGAAAGATCTTCACTTCTGCAAAGTGTCAGTGTTAGGCAGAAAAGAAGTGCTGTTTTCTGATGAGAAAAAAAAAAAAAATTCACAGATCCATTACTGCAACAGGCTCTTTCATGAAAAGTTGACAGATACTGACCCTTTGCTCTCATATCTCCCAGCTCACCTGGGGACGCTGACTAATGAATAATCTCTGACTCTTTACGAAAATATTGTATTAGATGTAAATGAACCTTTATTTTACTTATGTATTTATTTATTTTTATATTAATTTATATGTGGTGCTGAGGATCAAACCCTGGGCCTCATACAGGAGATGAAAGTTCTCCACCACTGAGCCACAACACCAGTCCCTAAACTTTGGCCCTTCTGGAGGATTTTTGTAGCAACTGTTCACTTTGTATGAAAGCTGCTAACTTGAAATACACTATATTTCTCTTTGAGAAGGAAGGCAAACCTCTTTCTTCAGAATGACCTCATAGTACTGAAGCTCTCACATGCAACTAATGTCCTCCACCTAGTAACTGAACCTCCAGACAGTTAAGAGAACATTCCTCATGTACAGGGAGCCAAGGGCCCAAGGAAACACATTCTTTAGAATACAAAGATATTGAGCAACTATTCAATTATTTCACTAACAATTTTCCTGATTGTGTTAAACCTCCCCTCACTCAGCACTTGGTGCCCAAGTCAGTGTCCCTGGCCTGTTGATGAACTCCACAAGACAGTATGGCTTGCTGCCTGTCCCCACACAATGCTGGACCCAGAAAAAAGGACTCTGGAATCAGCTGCTCAGATCTGCATCATCATCATATACAGCATGATGGAAGACATGCATGGAGAACCAAGGAGCTTCACACCAGAGAGAGTACACAAGGCAAATTAAAACTCATTTTGAAAAACTAAGCAACTCTTCACAAAGAGTGAGAGAAATGGGATCATAATCTTCCCCCAAGAAGACAAAAATCAGAGCTGCAATGCAGTACTTCACCCAAGGCCCACCTGGCTACAAACATTCTAGGGCCTGGTATAACATGAAAACGCAGTGCCCCCTATGCAGAACTTACAGTACCTAAGGAGTGCAAGCAGCAGGGACTGGTGTACCACCAAATGGCACAGCTCACCAACCAGTCCCAAGTTCTGGGTACCTAAACGTGGTGGGTTACTTATTACCCAAAGAACATCTTTTTTAAAAAAATTGTTAAAAAAATTTATGTGCCCTAAATGTCACCATTTCAAAATGTAAAATTCCTTTTATTTTGGTACATTTGCACAGTTGTCTAAATGTCATAATAAAATCCAGATTGGCTGACCACTCTAAATGAAAGCTGAGTCAAAACCTAAAGTCAATTAATAGCCCCCAACCTGTCTTCTCCTGGGTGAATGTGGAGGAGCCCTGGATTGTTTGTCAACCTGGTCACAGAGGACTGAGGCCAAGCCTAACCGCACAGGCTGGATGGAGGAGGACTCAGGAGGTCTCCCCTCAGGATGACAGAGTCTCACCATGTGTGAGCTGAGAGAGGGAGAAGGTGGCACATTGGCAGATAGGGCTGGGTTCAGGGGGCCTGAGTACAGGTTACACAGCACATTCTGCTTCATCATGACCCTCATTTCTTGGATTCCCATTTGAGCACAAGGAGGGCCAGGGGTCCTCCTGACACCTGGCCATGGCTGGCACCTGCTCTACCTACAAAAGGACCTGAGGCCATATCAGCCTCCAGAGAAGGTGGGTGTCTGTGTACCTATGCTCTCCACCTCCTGCTGGAAGCTGTAGACCTGGCAGATGCTCTGCACCCACTTATACATATCCTTCTTTGTCTCAGCCACCAGGTAAAAAGTGCATTTGTTGGTCTTGATTTTTAACATGAAGCCACATTGCAGCCCCTTCTTGTGAAAGGTCACATTTCCCTGCACTTGCTCAAAAAGATCCAGGCCGATGATCTACAAGGGCTTCTTAGACTGGTCATGCTTGTAGTATTCCAGGACACCAGGCTCACTGCCTTCTTGGCAACTTTGCAGGATGAACCAGTGATTCCTCCAGGACTGAATCCCACCAGAAGATGTAAGAAGAGGTAAGAAATTTACTTATTATTTTAAAGATTTTTCTCCATAATTTTATTTTCAGATGAGGTCTCACTAAGTTGCACAGGCTGGCCTGGAGTTTGTGATCCTTCTACCTCAGACTTCTGAATTGTTGGGATGATAGTTGTGGCCACCATGCCAGGCATTCAAAAGTTTCTCATGGATCAAGAAATTAATGCTGGTTAGTGTGGAACCTTCAGGCTGTTCATGGCACCAAAACTCTCCTATTTTGGAAAAAAACAACGAGAGGCTTGACTTGATGTAGTGGGTCCTCTCCAGCTATGGCCCAGTTTCCTACCCATCTTCATGGCCAATCCATATAGTTTCCTTCTCTACCAGTCCTCTGAATGACAATGAGGTTATCATTAAAAAGACAAAGGCCCCCAGCCCCTCCTTTCAACACTGCTTTCTAAACAGAGACTTCCTCTGGCCCCTCCACAGGGCAGGTTGATGTTGGTCTATCCTCTGTTTGCCTTTACTGGAATATCTCTTTACCACTTCATTCTGAAGGGTGTTGCCACTTGGAGAATTATGTGAGGAGGGACTAGGGGATATCAGCAGGAAGAAAACACCCAGTAAACACAAGTGCTTGTTCTTACAACAGGCTCTTCTCTCCTCCATCTATTCATTTGATGAATGAGGCAAAACCCACAACACCATCTAATGCAGCAAAACATTTAGAACCAGGAAAACTCAAGCAAGGAAATTCCTGTCAATATCACATCAAGACTTTCTTACACACAGACAAAGTCACTGTCAACTTATATTGGAAGGCAGAATACCAACAGCTGAAAGAGTTTGAAAACAAGAATGAACTGGAGGAGCTGGTCTATCCACTAGACTTCCAGACTCATTGCATGACCACAGTCAGAAAGAACAATGGTGAGGGTGGATAGAGGGAGGGACATGGGTTCAACAGACTGGAACAGAGCCCCAGGAGGGGGGGCAGAGAAATGGGCCAGCTGAGTCTGCACAAAGCCAAGGGAGCAATTCAGTGAAAGAATAGCAGCTTGGTCCACAGTAGTACAGGATAGCAGGTAACATCTACTGGGAAAAGGAAATGCTCTATGTCTCAAAATTATACAAAAATTAAAGTGGGCCATGGACCTGGGGGAAAGCACAGTCCTGTGAGATGCACAGTGTGTTGGTCAGCCCTTCCCCACTGTGACCACCACACCTGCCTAGGGCACCTCTGAGAAGTCAAAGTTTATTGGACTCATGGTCTCACAGTGTGGTTGGCCAATTCTGCTGAAGAAACCTCATAGATAATGATCAGGAAAGAGGAATGATGCTCAGGCTTGCAACCAGAAGGAAGGGATAGAGAGACAGACAGGCAGTCAGGGCCTTACAAATCCCCAGGCCACACCCTGGAACCCAATTTCCCTAGCCAAACCCAACTTGCTTCTCATTTCCAACACCTCCAAGCAAATCCATTCAAGTCATAAGTTATAGATTTTGCCCACAGTGGGGCTGTACTCCAAGACTTCACTCATGCTATGCAGATGTTCTAACACTGAGCTATAACCCAGCCTGCTCCATTCAAACTATTAACCCATTATGTGGGTTGATCAACTGAAGATATTAGAATCCCTGAAATCTAGTTTTTTTCACCTCTGAACACTGCAGCACAGACACCTGAAGTTTTGGGGATATTATAGATCCAAACCATACCATTTATGAAAATATAACTAACAAAATGGGGAAATGCTGGGAACCTAGTGTTAAGCAAAGCATTCCCAGATTTGTCACTGAAGTGCAATCTAGGAAAAGAAAGATTACAAAATTGATAAACTTCTGCTCAGTTAAATCCCTAGTTCAGTGGATAAAAATAAAAGTAACACACTGAACAAAAATGCAAGCTGGGTGGTCATGCCTTTTATCCTCAAAAGTTGGGAGGGTGAGACAGGAGGATCACCTTAGCCTCAATTCAAGGCCAGTCAGCACTTAGTGTGACAACAACTTAAAAGTAAAGTAATGCTGTTTGCTTTGTTTCTTTGTTGTAGGTACCTGGGAATCCAACCCAGGACCCCCGGCTACCTAAGCACATGCATGATCGCAGCTGAGCTATTCCTCCCACCATCAGCCATCGTGTGTTTTCTTCTATGGAGGTCCAGCTGTGCCCGAGGAAGAAAGATTGGAACGGCGGAGGCTGGAGGAGGGGGTTAGAGTTAGGGTTAGTTTTAGGAGGTGGTGGTCCCCCCTCTTTTATTTCTTTTATGTATTTATTTATGTATTTATTTATTTAATCTTTATCTGATTACTACTATTGTTTTTGGTTACTGGGGATTGAGCCACATCCCCAGCCCTTCTTATTTATTGTCTTGTTTAAATCATTGTGAGGGTGCGTGTGGACGAACACATGACATTTATTTCATTTCATTTCACTTTACTTTGTTTATGTATTTTTAATGTGGTGCTGAACATCGAACCCAATACCTCACATGTGCCGTGCCACTCAAGCGCTCTACCACTGAGCCACGATTCCAGTCCCCCCACTTTTTATTTTTTTGCTTTGAAACCGGGTCGGGTCTCACTAAGTCGCAAAGGGACTCACTAACTCAATTGCTGAGGATAGCCTTGAACCATCTTCCCCCAATCTCCCGAGTCCCTGGGATGTCAGGCAGGCGTAGGCGTGGGCCACCGTGCCTGGTTATATTTTTTCTCATAGACAGTGCTAGAGGAACGGAGACACACCTCTTTCGCCCCTGGTATTGGATCAGGTTCCTTAGCCTTGCTTCACCATGCCCCCACCCACAGGGTGCCTTGGGTGGCCTTTCGCAGAAAATCCCTGCATTTCTCCCAGTTCCCGTCACCAACAGAGGTCCTTAATAAAACCCTTCTACCCCTGACAGTGAGACCCTGTCCCTAAATACATTGCAAACTAGGACTGGGGATGTGTTTCAGTGGTCGAGCTCTCCTGAGTTCGATCCCTGATCAGGCATCGAGGAGTTTTGCGACATGCCTTGTCAAATTAAGCCCTATCAGTTTGTTGATTCTCTGAAGCTGAAATCACTAAACCAATTGGAAATTTACCTAAAGTACACCAAACCCTGGGTTCAATCCCAGGGTAATGTGGGGGAGCCGGGGGGGGGAGACCAAATCTGTGTTCTTCCCTTGGTTGCGTTGGACAAAGGATATCCTGTTCATGGCCTGCCACGTGTATGATAAAGGAGACAAGAAAAGTGACCCTTTCTAATGATCTCCCCCACCCCGTCACTCACTCAGACTCTCCCCAGCAAGATTGACTGAGACACAACAGGACAGAAATCAAACCTCAATAATCTCAGGAAGACTCCCGTGTAAGTGCAGGGGACAGCGAAACATCTACTGTTGTGTACCCCACCCAAAAAGGGGCGGAGGATAATCTCATGGGACCGCACACTGAGTGCCTTACCCACCCAGGATTGAGTAGGGGGCGAGTTCTCTTGACCCGGTAGATCCATACCGATCCCTTAAGGATGGATCAGTCACCCTCTGGGGTCCCTCTTTTGGGATGACTTCCTCCCCACTTGGGGAAGCCCACTTTCCTTCTATTACACTAAATAATCCTGTTACTTGGCTATCACTCTTGTGTCTATGGGTTTTGTTTTTAACACCTCATGAGACAAAGTACCCAACACCACATCCTGTGCTACAACATTGAATTCTTAGTACTGTACCTATAAAGTGCCCTCCTAATCTGGCTCCCCAAAGGTGAGGACTTTGGTTGATTTTGCCTTTCACTTACATTTTTGGGTTTCTGTTTAGACTGTGACTGAAAGCAATGTCCCTTTGTTTCACCTCTGAGGTAAACATCTGCTCCATGATGGACAAACACAAGTAAAAGGGGATAGAATGCTGAGAAAAGGAAGCAGCCACTTGGACAGTGGCCATCAAAAGATATATAACATGTAGAAAACATACATATGTAAACATATATATATATATACAAATATATAGAAAACATGTATATGCATATATATAAGCATATATAAACATATATATATATATACATGTCATTTAGAGAGGAGAGTGAGCGAAGTTCTCCCTCCTTCCTTCCTTCCTTCCTTCCTTCCTTCCTTCCTCCCTTCCTTCCTTCCTTCCTTCCTTCCTTCCTACCTTCCTTCCTTTAATGGGTATGTGGTACTGAGGATGGATCCCAGTGCTCTGCATGTGTGACGTGAGCGCTCGAGTGCGGTACCACTGAGCTACGACCCCAGCCTGGACAGTGAAATCTTTTAACACTTTGAACAGATTTAAAGTTTTCTAAACCCAATACAAAACCCAAAAGTGATAAAATGGGAGCTGGGAAGCGGAGCTCAGTGGCAAAGGATTTCACCTGACTTGTGCAGGCATTAGGCCCTCCCTGGGTTTGTTTTCTGTGGGGGGCGGGGGTGGAGGGAGGGAGGGAGGGAGGGAGGGAGGGATAAATAAAGAAGAAAGGCTGAAGGTGTGGCCCAGCGATCTAGAGCATTTTCGGAGCGTGCACAAAACCTGGAATTTCTGCCCCACCAGCATAGCATCACAGAGGAGAATAAAGTAAAGAAGGAACAGCAATAAATAAACAGACAAACAACATAAAATACGATAAAATTTAAAAAGGCAATACAATCTCCTGAACAGGTGAGGTCCTCAGGGCTGCAAAAGATGGCAAGGGACCTACTGTTGTTCGAGCAAATCAAGGCAACTGTCTTTGTGTTGCAAATCAAGTGATCACAAAGACAAAAGCACTTGTCTCAGAGTGCCTGCCGGGAAATGCCAAAAATAAAGAAGTAGAAGGAGAAGAAGAAGAAGAAGAAGAAGAAGAAGAAGAAGAAGAAGAAGAAGAAGAAGAAGAAGAAGAAGAAGAAGAAGTCGAGATAGGAATAATTAATTTGCTGAGTGTGGTTTTCAGTGAAGGTTAGGGAGAAAAATGCTAAAATGATTGCTTGTCTGTCCCAGAACAAACCCAATGATGAGGCGTTTTGCTGTAACAAACTAAAAGAGCCCTGTTTCAAGTTCCTTTGACTAAAAACTGATATTTGAACTATTTCTGAGGCCTCTGCTTTCTCTCTTGGATCCCACCGCCCATATAAGTGACCAAACCCCTGTCTCATGGCTAATTTATTTTGGGCGGGTGTAGTTTGAATCAGAATGAGAGAATCCAGGGCCTCCTTGATACTAGGCAAGCTGTCTACCACTTAGCTCCATCCCCAGCCAGGCCTCGTGACTGCAATTTCACTTTTTGGGGATCAAACTGAAAGAATGGACATTTTGTTAATGTGGTTCTGGGGATCAAACTGAAAGAATGGACATTTTTTTAAGCTGTGTGTTTCATCTCAGCTCCCTAAGGTTTCCCTCCCAGTAATGGGAACAAAGCCCTTAAAGCTGTTCCAGAAAACAGCCCCAAACAGAGAGTCAAAGAGTAAATGGAGCCTGATAGCCAGGTAGTGCTCAAACAGTAGGATTACCAGAAACTATTGACCAGAATCTGCACCCTGTTGTAAAACATTGTGAAACATGTTGTCAGCAAACCCAGACCCCCTTTGAAATTTCCTGGCAGCTTTGTTCCCCATTTTTCCTTTTTTTTTTTTTTTCCCCCCTTTCCCCCTTTCATGTGCGACCCCTCCCGATGTGTGGTTTCTGCCTTTATAAACCTACAAGATTTTCTGCTAGGGACTCGACTCGTCGAGTTGGGTCCCAGCGCGCTGGAATAAACACCTCTTGCGGTTTGCATCAAGTGACGCCTCCTGCGGTTGATTGGGGTTGCCGTGGATCCATGGGACAGAGTTGGGGTTTCCTTTTTGGGGGCTGGGTTACAGAACCCAGCGCCTCATGTGTGCTTGGTGAGCAAGCGCTCTGCTGCTGATCCCCAGCCCCACCCAGCCCGTGGCTACAATTTTAAAACAAACGTCAAGATGACAAGATCTTTATTTTCACCTCTTTGTATTTCTACCTGTAGACATAGAGCTACGTGGCGTGTGGTATGTGTTGATAGCACATATATTTATAGATGTGTTTGTATATGGTCTACATGTTACCGACTAACCTCGAGTGCTCACCAATTAAAACGATGGCACAAATGTTTCTACAGAGTCTGTGATTTCGGTGAACTTCAGTGCATAGGAATACTATTCGTAGAGCATTAGTGTTCTCAGCCCGGTATGGGTGATACACTCCTGTGAGACAGGAGCATGGCCACTTGGAGGCCAGCCTCTGCAATTTAGGGAGTCCCCCGTCCCAAAATAAAAAGAGCTGTGATGTAGCTAAGTGCTAAAGTGCCCCCAGATTGAATACCCAGTCCCCCGACTCCCACAAAGCAAAACAAAAAACAGAGACATGAAACGAGAAACAAAACAATATTAGTGTCCTCGAAGTAAACATTTCTATCATGCTGAGGGGGTGTTTGCAGGAGGTCACCCCAGGGACTCAATGTAAACTAGTGCTGTGCTTGGCCACATAACTATCTTGTTCATGTTTGTTTGTTTGTTTGTTTGTTTGTTGACGATCCCGGCTTGTGATCTTGTAATCTTATGCTTTGCATCTTACTTCTCAAATTATTTATTTATTTAAGTATTTACTTAGTTAGTTAGTTATTTAGTTAGTTAGTTACTTAGTTAGCTAGTTAGGTAGGTTTGAAGCTGGGGGACTGAATCCAGGGAAGCTTTACCACACTGAGCTCCCACTCTGTCCCTTTTTATATTTGTAAATTTACTTGTTTTTTTTTTTTTTCTTTTCTTTATTTATTTATTTATTTTTGGATCAAACCCAGAGGGACTCACTTAACCACTGACTGAGCCACATCTCCAACTTTTTTGTTTTTTTTTTTTGAGACAGGGAGGGTCTCACTAAGTTGATTTGGCTATGAAGTTAGAATCCTCCTGTCTCAACCCCATCCTGATCCTCTATGATGACAGGCATATGTCCCCATGCCCAGCTAAGTTTTACATTTCATTTTATTATTATTGGTTAATTCTTTTTAGTTATAAATGGACACAATAACTTTATCTCTCTCTCTGTCTCTCTATCTATCTATCTATCTATCTATCTATCTATTTACACTGCTGAACATTGTAACTAGCAGTGCCTCACACAACCTAGGCAAGCCCTTTACTACTGAGCTACAACCGTACCCCAAGCTTTGACTTTTGGAAGGCTTCTACCTGTATGCTGACGGAAGACATCATAGTCAATTAGAAATCTTTACCTTTAACTTTTCAGTCAAAGTTCAGAATCCATGAACTTCTGTGGTGTGATGGGCTGACAGATCTGGCTCCATAAGAAACTTATAGGCCAGACAGACTCCATTTTGCTCTGAGACTCCATGATATGTAGGAAATAAGCTTCTCCTGTGGGAACGCCCCACCTCAGTACCCATCAACAATTGCTTAGCTTCTCCCATGATAAGACCCCACCTCTGTCCCCTGTCCCCATCAACAGTTACTTACCAATACAAAATTAGTCACTAGTGACATGTTTACTGATACAAAATGACAATTCTTATATAATTAAAAATTGCTGTCCTTTGATCCCTATTGCTCCTAACCAATGTACCATGTAAACGGTAATTGTGTGCATTTTAGTAACCATTCTTTAGTTTCTACCTAGGTGACCCACTTCCCCCTCTGTTGATGATCTCATGATGTTAGCTTGTAATTTCAAATCATAGCAATAGACATTTGTGATTAATGTGATTTTTGATATAAGAATCCCTACAACCCTTTGGTTGGGGCTACTTTCCCCATAACCATTTTATGGGGCATTGTGTGAGACAGTCAGCTGGCTGACTTAATAAAGACCCTCAAATTTGGACTCCTCAGTAATGATTGCTCTGTTCTTAAGTTGTGCCCCATAACATGTGGGATAGCTGCCATGATGTGTGTTTTCTTGTTAACGGATTGACCTAGGTGAACAGCATGGACCAGGTACAGGGGTGTTATCTCAACATGAGATATCTTTCACTGCCTTTCACTGACACAAGTAACACTACAAGTAGAGAAATATTCTCCCCTGAGTACTATAAGTAGGTTCTGGGGATCCTGCAAGCTTAGACATTCTCCAGACTCTTTCAGTCCTCAGCACTTTGCCATTCTGCTACATATCTAGAGGATCCTAAGCACTGACAAGCTTGGAGCTAAGTTCACGTACTATCTGCTTCACAGGACTTCAGCCTTCTACACTGAGCATTACCATAGGCAATGGTATATATATTTACACATATGTGTGTGTGTGTGTGTGTGTGTGTGTGTGTGTAACAAAACAGTAATTATACTACTACTTTGGAGAGACATAAAAATGTCCATCATACATGGCTATTCTTTCTAAGAATGTCTAGCTAAGAATATCAGCTGTTACACTAACAGTAAGAATATCAGTACATACAAATATTTAAAAATATTTCTGGTATCAGAAATGTGTTGCTATTACTTCCCTAGTTTGAGAAGAAATGGAAGTACAAGAACTTTGTTATGTTGTAAGCAATGTGAATTTTTTTATTAAAGTATACAATGCCCTTAATTTGGTATTTTGGTGACTTAAAAATTTTAATGGAAAATAAAGACAAGGGGTTATTCTATGTTACTGCAAATATATGTTACTGCATTCCACAAGTCAAAATATTCAGACCAACTTTACTGGGAGTTCTGGACTGATCTAGATGTAGCTGTGAGAAGAAACTTCAACTGAACTGCTGACATTCAGGACATTATATTTTGCTGTGAAATCACAGTTTATAGACTTCAAGTACAAATTATGTCAGTAACTCTGAACAAAATACTTATGGGTCATCTGATGTATGCATCAGAGTCAATATTTTACTTATAATACTTAAGTGTTTTGTGAGTAAATAGAGAAAGATTCTATAGAAAGCAAAACAAAAAAAACATGATCTTTATAGTTCAAAATAAGGCATTAATCAATGCTTTCTTTCTGGGAAAAGGAGCAACCAAGATAAATTCTAGAATTTTAATACATAAGTTCTACATTCATTTTATTTAAAATTCAATGCTACTTCATACTTTACTAATTTTTCCTTACTGAATTATAAAACAAATATGACAAAGGATGGTAGGAATTTAATTATATTAGGTCCCAAAATATTTAAGAATTGTGTGTATTATTTGTATGGAATTTTTATTGTGGCAAATACTTTGAGAAATTAAAAAGAATCATATAGTTTCTCCCCTTCTCACTTAAAGAATAACCTGGGTGCATGGTTAAGTAGTGGCTGTGGTTTATATTTTGGAAAGTTGTAGTTCTTGAATTCATCATCTGAGGAAATATCTGGCCAAGTTTTCTGAGATGGAGTTCCTGAATTAAAAAAAAATATATATATATAGAAAAAAATATATATATATAGAAACATACATATTCATGTAAATTATACTTATGAACATATATGTAGGCATTGTGAAGAAAGTGTCTTAGAGAACATATTACATTTATTAGATAATTTGTTTCATCTGAAATTAAAATGATGAAAATTATAAGTACTTATGGGCTTATTTTTGGACTGTGTAATGATGCTATGGATACGATGGTGTCTGGTCCTTTTTCTACCCAGATGACACCACATAAGCTTGAAATATTCCTTAATAATACACTGAAGGTCAATTTTCAATAATATTTCTCCTCTATTCTTTCATAAAATCTTTATTGCAAAGATGAAACTCTGTAAATATAAAGAAGTTATCAAGATTTCTTCACAATAATTAAGCCAACTATAATTCTTAAACATAACAGCTATTTACATTTGTCTCAGTAATAAATTTTTAAAAATACTTTTTAGAGATACAGCTTAATTCAGCTGGTCAATTGCAGGTGTAAATCACTGGAAAAAGACTCCTCCTGTTACATAATAGTCAGAAAATTAAGTGCAGTTCATCTTCCTCAGTTTTTTCTGGGAACAGAGGTCTTCCAGCAGCCACTTCAAAGAAAATGCATTTGACACCCCTTCAAAATACATCACAGCATAAAAAAATGAAAAATCCATTCTGTACTATGAAGCACAAGAATTTCTCCTTAAAGTGTATGCCTCTGGAGGATTTTGTATTAGCCTGCTTATAAATCTCCTACAGAGATTTTTTTTTTAATATCCAGGTAATTTATTAACTTTTACCTTACTCATCTCAAATTCCATATGGCTCATAAGGTTAAATCATTTTTATACTTAAAATGTCTAGCTCCCCTGTGCTAGGAAGGAATGATATAATAGCTAATAGTGAATGGATGCTTATGTGTTTGAAACTTTCACAGTTGAACTCTTTTCTCACTGAATCCTTGTGTGACCATACACTGAAATGTGCAAAACCAGAAGGAGGACCAGCAAATGATATTGTTGTGGTAATTTGGGAGATGATGGTGGTGTGAGGTAAAGCATAAGTTAACAGGGATAAAGGGAAGCAAATAATTCAACACTTTCTAAAGCATGAAGCAGAGACAATATGCAGATACAGGGTGGTGTGTTTGTGCATGTATATGTGTGTAGTGTAAGGGAAGAAAATGAAGGAGTTTAAATGTATTGAAACTACCACATATGAGCTGTGTGAATACACAGGAGCTTAAGACAGTTCTTCCATTAAAATCTCACAATCTAGCAAATATTTAAAAATTCTGTAAAATCTAATTTTAAATATTATAATATTATACAGAAAGTAAAATGATATGATTGAAATGGAAAACCGTATAGTGGTTCTTCAAAAAGTTAAAAACAGAATTACACTGGGCAGTGATTCCACTTCCAGATCTAAACCCAGAAGAAGTGAAAGCACAATCTTGAACAGAAATTTATATGCCCACATTCATAGTATTATTGTTTACAGAAGTTAAAATATAGAAGCAACTGAAGAGTCCTTTGATAGAGGAATCAATAAACAAACAGTGGAACATATGTAAATACCTGAAAAGAGAGTCCTCATGATGCAATCTACAACATGAACAAATCCTGAAGACATTATACTAAGGGAAATAATTGAAATAAGTCGATTACAAAAAATACTGTGTAATTCCATTCCTATGAGGTAGTCAGTAAATTTCAGAGACAAAAAATGGTTATTTTCAGGGGCTGGAGAAAAGGGTGGAATAGGAAGTTGTCAAATGGGTACAGAGTTTCATTTTTGCAGACAGATAAAAGTTCTGAAGACAGAGATAGGAGGACAATGATGTGAACGTATTTAATGTCTGAAAACTGTACACTTGAAACTGATTAAAATGAAAAATTTTATGTTATACATATATTACTGGAATTTTATAAAGAGAAAAATATGTTACACAAAACAAGATTTTATAAAATTGCTCAAGACAATGATAGAATTATATAACTTAGTACATAAATACAGAAAATAAATTCAACCTTCAGTCAGAGGAAGGAATTGTACCCAGAGGCTAGGTTGTATTCAGGAGAAGATTTACGAAAAACTTTGTTTTGAAGGTTACAAGGCACAGGCCCCAGTTAGAGCAACAGAATAGGCAATCGGGATTGGTGAACTGATACGAACACAAAGAGTAAAGATGGGAAAACCCAGGTAATTCTGAAGTACAGCGAGTAGGCCATTTAGCGAAAAAAAGATATTTTCATTGAGAAATAGTTTGAAATATTTGGAAAAAGTAGTTTACAAATATTTTATAGAAATCTCTAAGTACTGGATTAACAAATGCACTTTATAGCTTAATGAGTGCACTGGCCACAAAGGTATTTGAATAAGGGAATATCAAGGTCAAGGTGTTGTGTGAGAAGGATGGTTATGGAATTTTTTTGTTTGTTTGTTTGTTTTGGTGGTGCTGGGGATCGACCCAGGGCTTTGTGCTTGCGAGGCGAGCACTCTACCAACTGAGCTATATGCCCAGCCCGGTTTTGGCATTTTGATGATTGTTTTTAGAACAACTTAAAACTGGTAGATTTTGATGAATATTAAATAATGATAAAATAATTTTGCTTTCAATTATACTGTCAATTAATACTTTTCTAATTTTTTTAATGTGTTAATTAATTTAACCTTAACATTATGAACAAAACATTAAAGTAGTTATTGTTAAGTATTCCCATTTACTTAAGTGTGAAATCTAAGGCACAGGCCCGTGATTTAGATAAAGGAATTGGTATTTAAACATAGATAATCTTGATACAATTCCAGAACTCTTTTTCACTACTTATGCTGTGGCTTTTTAAAATACTTGTAAGATCACTATTATTATGCTCTGTGTTATCAGCAACAAGATTTCAAAATTATAAATGCAGTAATTTTTTATCTGTATATATTTACCACTTGTCAATCTGCATTGAGTACTCTGTGGAAACAAGAAGCATATCGGGTGACTGATATCATAGTGTGACATCACTTGAGTAGGTCCTGTGGGAACTAACAGGGATCTGGCTAATCCTTCATAGGGAGAAGGAAACAAAGAATTAAATGTACTGAAATCCATTAAGAATTTAGAGAATTTCTTAGTTCCTATCATCACCATGTCTCCATTCACAAAGATTCTTATTTTTTTGGTGGTGCTAGGGATTGAACCCAGGGCCTTGTGCTTGCAAGACAAGCACTGTACCATCTGAGCTATCTCCTCAGCCCCCACAAGGATTCTGAGATGGCTACTCCATGTCTTCTTGAAGCTTCAACAAAGTTGGTTTTATTAATTCTGCTGAGTCCACGTTGTCTTGGGCCAGTATAGCATTATATAATTTACCTGAGTACAATAATTCTATGACTACAGATTTTTACTTACTTTTATGTGCTGAATGTATCTGGCATAATGTGTCGAAGTTTAGTTTATCTTAATCTAAGTTAAAGATGTTTTCCTTTTTTCCATAAGTCGTGGTGCCAAAATTAAAATTGAAATTAAATTAATCCAAAATAGGTCAATGACACTGAAATACACAATTTTACTTACCACAATGATGAGCTTTTATCACCTTTAACATAAGTCTAACATTCACTTACTATACCTTTTTATTATTAAAATTCCTGGTCATTAGCTTAAAATCCAGCTGAGTTTTACTGACAATTTCCTTGCAGAAGTTCATTAAGAAAAGGTATCCATAGAATATACCATCCAAAAAGAGTGAACACACTTTCTTCTCAGCAGCACATGGATCCTTCTCTAAAATAGACCACATATTATGCCACAAAGCTAATGTTAGCAAATGCAACAAGATAGAGACACTACCTTGTATTGTATCAGATCATAATGGATTGAAGTTAGAAATAAATGAAAGAGTAAAAAACAGAAACTACTCCAACACCTGGAGATTAAACAATATGCTATTATATGATGAATGGATAACAGAAGATATTAGGAAGGAAATTTAAAAATTCTTAGAGGTAAATGAGAACAAAGAAACATCATATCACAATCTCTGGAACACTATGAAAGCAGTACTTAGGGGAAAATTTATTTCATGGAGCACATTCAATAAAAGAAGTAAAACTCAACAAATAAATGACCTAACACTACAGCTCAAAGTCCTAGAAAAAGAAAAACAGACCAACACCAAAAGTAGTAGAAGACAGGAAATAGTTAAACTCAGAGCTGATATCAACTGAATTAAAACAAAAGAAAAAGTACAAAAAATTGACAAAAAATAGTTGGTTCTTTGAAAAATAAACAAAATTGATAAAACTTTAGCAACACTAACAAAGAGAAGACTAGAGAAAACCCAAATCACTAAAATTTGGAATGAACAAGGATATATAACAACAGACACGAGTGAAATACAAAACATAATTAGAAGCTATTTTAAAAATTTATATTCCAACAAAATAGAAAATTTCGAAGATATCAACAGGTTTCTAGAGACATATGAATTGCCTAAACTGAAAGAGGAGGACGTACACTATTTAAATAGACCAATTTCAAGTAAAGAAATAGAAGAAGTCATCAAAAGCCTATCAACAAAGAAAAGTACGGGACCAGATGGGTTCTCAGCCGAGTTCTATAAAACCTTTGAAGAAGAGCTCATTCCAATACTTCTGGAAGTATTCCATGAAATAGAAGAAGAGGGAACCCTCCCAGACTCATTCAATGAAGCCAGTATCACCCTGATACCTAAACCAGACAGAGACACGTTGAGGAAAGAAAATTTCAGACCAATATCCTTAATGAACATCAATGCAAAAATTCTCAACAAAATTTTAGCAAATCGCATGCAAAAACATATTAAAAAGATAGTGTACCATGATCAAGTGGGTTTTATCCCAGGCATGCAAGGTTGGTTCAACATCAGGAAATCAATAAATGTAATTCATAATATCAATAGACTTAAAGTGAAGAATCACATGATTATTTCAATACATGCAAAAAAAAAAAAACATTTGATAAAATACAGCACCCCTTCATGCTCAAAACACAAGAAAAAATAGGGATAGTGGCAACATTCCTTAACATTGTAAAGGCCATCTATGCTAAGCCCATGGCTAATATCATTCTAAATGGTGAAAAACTGAAAGCATTCCCCCTAAAAACTGGAACAAGGCAGGGATGCCCTCTTTCACCACTTCTATTCAATATCATCCTTGAAACTCTAGCCAGAGCAATTAGATAGACAAATGAAATAAAGGAATATGAATAGGAAAAGAAGAACTCAAACTATCCCTATTTGCAGATGATATGATTATATACTTAGAGGAACCAGGAAATTCCACCAGAAAACTTTTAGAACTCATAAGTGAATTCAGTTAAGTAGCGGGATATAAGATCAAAGCAAATAAATCTAATGCATCTTTATACACAAGTGATGAATCTTTGGAAAGAATAATTAGGAAAACTACCCCATTCACAACAGCCTCCAAAAAAAAAATATACATGGGAATCAATCTCACAAAAGAGGTGAAAGACCTCTACAATGAGAACTACAGAACACTAAATAAAAAAATTAAAGAAAACTGTAGAAGATGGAAAGATCTCCCATGTTCTTGGATAGGAAGAGTAATATTGTCAAAATGGCCATACTACCAAATGTGCTATACAGATTCAATGCAATTCCAAATAAAATTCCAATGACATACCTTACAGAAATAGAGCAAGCAATTATGAAATTCATCTGGAAGTATAAGAAACCCAGAATTCATCTGGAAGAATAAGAAACCCAGAATGGCTAAAGCAATCCTTAGCAGAAAGAGTGAAGCAGGGGGTATCGCAATACCAGACCTTCAACTATACTACAAAATAATAGTAACAAAAACAGCATGGTATTGGTACCATAATAGAAAGGTAGATCAATGGTACAGAATAGAGGACAAGGACACAAATCCAAATAAATACAATTTTCTCATACTGTACAAAGGGGCCAAAAATATGCAATGGAGAAATGATATTCTCTTCAACAAATGGTGCTGGGAGAATTGCAAATCCATATGCAACAGAATGAAACTAAACCCACATCTCTCACCATACACAAATCTAAACTCAAAATGGATTAAGGACCTCGGAATCAGACCAGAGACCCTGCAGATTATAAAGTGATATTAGGTCCAGTTCTTCAACATGTCAGCTTAGGATCAGACTTCCTCAACAGGACTCCCATAGCACAAGAAATAAAAACAAGAATCAATAACTGGGATAGACTCAATCGAAAAAGCCTTCTCTCAGCAAAGGCAACTATCAGCAATGCAAACAAAGAGCCTACAGAGTGGGAGAAAATCTTTGCCAATCATACTTCAGATAGAGCACTAATCTAAAGAATCTATAAAGAACTCAAAAAAACTCTACACCAAGAATGCAAATAATCCAACCAACAAATGGGCTAAGGAAATGAATAGACACTTCCCAGAAGAAGATCTACAAGTAATCAACAAATATATGGAAAAATGTTCAACATCTCTAGTAATAAGAGAAATGCAAAGCAAAACCACCCTAAGATTCCATCTCACCCCAATTAGAATGGTGATTATCAAGAATACAAGCAACAGCAGGTGTTGGCGAGGATGTGGGGAAAAAGGAACACTCATACATTGCTGGTGGAGCTACAAACTAGTGCAGCCACTCTGGAAAGCAGTGTGGAGATTCCTTAGAAAACTTGGAATTTAACCACCATTTGACCCAGCTATCCCACTCCTTGGCCTATACCCAAATGACTTAAAATCAGCATACTACAGAGATACACCCATATCAATTTTCATAGCTGCTCAATTCACAATAGCCAGATTGTGGAACCAACCTAGACATCCTTCAGTTGATGAATGGATAAAGAAACTGTGGTATATATATACAATGGAATATTACTCAGCCATAAAGAATGATAAAATTATGGCATTTGTAGACAAATGGATGAAATTGGAGAATATTATGCTAAGTGAGATCAGCCAATCTCAAAAAACCAAAGGACGTATGATATAGCTAATAAGTGGATGATGACACATAACGGGGGGTGGGAGGGGTTAGTGTTAGGGTTAGAGTTAGGGTTAGGGAGGGGAGCAAGAATGGAGGAAGGAAGGACTGTTTAGAGGGAAAAGAGGGGTTGGAGGGGTGGAGGGAAGGGAAAAATAACAAAATGTATCAAACAACATTACCCTATGTAAATTTATAATTACACAAATGGTATGCCTTTATGCCATGTACAGAGAAACAACATGTATTCCATTTGTTTACAATAAAAAAAGATATTTTAAAAGATAAAAATAAATAAATAAATAAAGACATAAAAAAAAAAAAACGAAAAGGTGTCCATGGAATATAAATTACAATGCCTTCCATATTCTTCTTTTTACATGGATAAGTTTAGACTAAGAGAGACCTCATTGCTTTTGAGTATTACTAATTGCTGTAAATGATGCAAAACATTTGCCATCCCTTTGCCAATTTAATATGGAATACACTAATTATCCAGAAATGAAGACTAGAGTTATTATCACTCTAAGCTTCTAAATCCTGATAATTTTAAGAAGGAGCAATTTTGAAAGGTACCTTAAGAAAATAAATTAATTTTTACCCTATATTTTATTTCAAACAAGAGAGAATTTATTTTAGGCTGAGATTACTACTACATATAACTTTATATTACACATAACTTTATGTATCTGATTAACATATAAAAAATAACAAAACGGTTAATTTAATACTTTATTACACTGGATAAAAATTGCATAAGCAATACCAAAAGGTTAAATCTTGTCTAACAATAAATAGAACAATGCTGACACCAATTTATTTATTATCAATTTTACTATGAATCTCCCAACTTTGAAAAATAAGGACAACAAATTATTTTCTATAATTTTTGGTAATTAATAAGATGGAGGGCAGCTTTCTAATTAATCTTTCAGGTGCTTAGACTGAGTTATAAGGAGGTAACAGAGAGAGTTATAAATCTGCTTATTCTATCGCTTTGCAAGTTGTCAATTGTAGTTCATCTAATACTTTACTCTCTTGCTCATGAGAAGATCATGAACTAGCATGCTTGTCCAAATAGGTTCCTGTTCAACAATCAGGATTTTGGTATTGGTATGAAACAAAATAAACAATCTCTCAAACTCAACTAACTAAATATCTCAGGATTATACACAAGCAACTTTTTATCATTATTAAAAATGACTATAATGTAATTCCTCCACCTCTGATTTTCACTGGTCATGAAAAAAAGGTAGAATTTTCATAAGGATCAATAACAACTTACAGTGTAAAGACTCAAATTTAATTGGCCCTCACTTGCTTGAAGCACCAAGTGTATTTAGTATGTAATAAAATATATAAATAATGAAAGCAACAAAGGTGATTGTATTATCTCATGAGCTATCAAAATTTCTTTTCTCTCTTTTTTGTTTCTTTCTTTTCTTCTCCCTTTTTTTAGTACTGGAGATTTAACCCAGGGCCATTTTACAATTGAGTTATTATTTTGAGTTAGGATCTTGCTAAATTGTTTAAGGGCTTTGCTAACTTGCTGAGGCTGGTCTTGAACTTTCAATCATCCTGTCTCAGTCTCCAAAACCACTCGGATTGCAGGCATGCATCAATGCCACCTGGCAGTATTCAGAATTTTTTAACAGCCTGTGAGAAGATAAAATTTGCTTTGCTTGCTTTGAAGAAGTTAGAGCCAAAATTTACAGCACTCAGAGTATTCCCAGATAAAAGTGGATTTTTGATGGTCCTTGACATTCTTTTTGCATTTTGAATACTCATGCATGGTTTGTCTGTCACACCCATTGATTTTGCAGTTATGTCAAAGAGCAGTAAAGGCAGTTTGACAAAGAGAGAAGGGAAATAATAACATAAACTATGTTCAAGAAGAGACTGTGTAATCCGTGCAAACATATGTAAATAACTTTTAATTTTTTGTTTAAACACAGGTGGCCCACTCATTTTCTTTTTAAGAAAGGAAATATAAATAGGAATTTATGCTTCAAACAAATAGCAAAATGCTAAGTGAGAAGAAGTATACAAATTGCTAAAGACAAATTCACCATTTAAAAAGTGAATCTTTAATCCATTACTGGGTAATAACCTGAAAAACTCATACTTATTTAAGGAGTTAAAATTTAAGTGCCCATAATTAAAGCACAGAATCTGTAATCTAGCAAATGAACTTAGAAAAAGAAACAAAGAGGGACAGGCCTGAGGCCTGAACATACCTAAACAAGCCTAAAAGAAGACTGCCAAATCATCAAAAACTAACTGGCTATGTAGGATAAACAATCTCCACAAGGCCGTGGACCATCTGGTGTCACCCACTTTCTCCCTTCTTCCCTTTTCTTTAAGGTTAACTTGACCCCTGCTAACCAAAATAAACTGCCCTACCATACTGCTGGAATGTCAATTTGCACTACTACTTGCTGATGTAATCAATGTAGTCATGTGCCCGCTTATGTTTGAATCAGCCAATTATGTGTACCTGTGCCAAACTCCCTAACTTTTCCTATATAAACCCCTGATTTCTGAACCTCGTGGTCAACTCCTCTATCTCCTGAGTGAGATATGTGTTGGCCTGGAGCTCCGTTATTAAAGTGCCTCGTGCTTTTGCATCAAGCCGGTCTCTCGTGTTTCCTGGAGCGCGCCATCCTGAGACTCAAGTAAGGGTCTTCCTTTTGGGGGGTCCTACACTTATAAAATTTAGTGAAATTTTCCAAATATGAATCTATTGTAATAATTTGTGAAAAACTAAAAATGCAATTTTGGAAAACTGCATGGGTTTTTAAAAACCAAGTTCTATGAAAGAATTCTGAGAGTAACAAAAATTTCAAAGCTACTCTACAAAGTTCTTTCTTTTTCTGGTAGAAACAATGTACTCAAAACAAAAAGAACATCTAATTTTGTCTTACTTTCAAGTCCCTTAAAATCAGATTACCTAAAATGATATAAGTAAAGAATTACCAATGAAATTATCAAGCACATAATAAATGCAGTCATGATTGCAAGCATATAAGGGACCCCTTTTCAGAGGCGGTTTTTAAATTCTTGGGTCTTGGGACTTATTTTAAGTTCTCAAAATTGATTAAAAACCCCAAATATTTTTTCTTATATTTATTAGTGCTGGTGTTTGCCATAAAATGAAAAAAAAAAATTAAAGCATTTAGTTATGCATTAAAAACACCTCTCATGTTAGCGCAAATAATATTTTTATGAAAATTTTTCCCCCCAAAATTAGTTAAGAATGGACTTATTAACATTTCACTAAATGTGTTTGGAGTTTATTTTGATGGAAGATAGCAGTATTTTATATTTGCTTTTGCTTTCTATCTGTTGTGATATGTTTCTTTACTCCATGTCACAATATATCATAATATACATAGCTATAAGAAGAAAATAAAATCTCACAGATATGATGTTTGAAAAGAGGATAAACTTTTAAAAAGTATTTTCTAATTGTGGATAGTGTTCTTTGACATATTAGAATTAGATTAAGTATTTTCTCAAAGGTTATATTGTAACTAAAACTCTATCAATAAACTATTAATACTTACATTAAAATTCACTAGTCTATCTTGCACTTTAAATGAATATTTTACCAACATAATTCTATAATATGAGGTGGTGATAACTGGATATTTGTTCTTGAGTTATAGATTAAAAGTTTTATATAATTTCATCAAAATGAGAAAAAGAAAACCTCTATTTGTTAATATCACTACTGATTCATCAGAAAAGTATCTAAGTAGTGGGAAGATATTAAACTTAAAGTAGCATATCTAAATTTTCAGAATCTAATTTGCATTTGAAAACCTTAATTTTATTATTGGCATGGAATACCTGCAGTTGATTTCCTTGAAATGACAGGCTTACTTCATACACTTTCAAGAAAAATCTGCCAAATATCTAATTCTGAATAGCCACAGTTTGTCTGTTGGTCATTTATTCTAGTAAAAATGCTATTCCTTGAAAAGTAAAAAATAAATAAATAAATAAATAAATAAATAAATAAATAAATAAATAAAAACTGGGGGTTAGTTCAGCTTGTAGGCAATCACCCCAAAATTTTTCCTTGAGATAACTATAGTATTTCTGTGTGCAGTCTATGTGTTTTTTATATAATTCATATTTCATTATACATACACAACACAAAAATACTAGTCATTTACTCAAGAAGGAAATTTAATAAAATTAATGCTTTTTACTGCTTTGCAAAATATTTTAAGTGTAACTGAGACTTTTTTCTCAGTGGTGAAGAATACCATGATATGCTTTGGTGGCACTGCTTGAGTGTATACCAGGAAACAGAAGTTTTATCCTTATTGCTTCTGGATCAACAGTGCAAATATTAATAAAGGAAAAAAAGCAAATAACATTTAGTGCACTTCTGCTAATATATTTTATAACTCTGGACAACCCCTTAAAGGGTATCAGAAACCAGAGTTCCATGGGCCACACCTGGGAACCCACACCTCTTAAGTATTTGTTGCTAACAATGAACATAAACCACCCACAAAATTCTGTCAAATATTGTTCAGTGGCCTCAGAGAAAATTTCCAAACTCACATGAAAGTGATAACACATTGTGACAATGTTTTTTTTTTATATACCTAATCACCTGGAAGTATTGATAAATATTTAATCATTCCATACCAAGGTCTGCTAGCTTTAATTCCCCTTTTTCATTAATTAGAAGGTTCTGTGGTTTCAAGTCTCAATGCAACACCATTTTTCTGTAGTAATAAGTTAACCCACATAATATTTGGTAGAGAAACAGCTACAAAAGCAAACAAGTAAAAATTGGTCTTACAGATATCAAGATATAATTTGCTATTAGCATAAGCTATGGTAAGTAGTAAAGCAACTGTTCTAGAATAGTAAAAAACTTTATATCATTTTAAGGACAATGCCTTTTCCATTTTGAGTTGTTTTCTCAATTTGAGTTCATTGTTCAATCTGAGGCATCTATCATTTTTGTCAACAGTGTCTATGAAAATAAATACTATAAATTTAACAAAATTTTGTTTTCATAGTGATAGCTCATTTATTAGAGAAAGCAGTCTATAAAAGCTTATAGTTTGATTATAAAATTACAGTATGTCAATCAAACACAGGCACTTCCTTCCTTAAAAATATAAAACTTCTGATCTGGGTCAGTACCTTTAAATATGGCATTGAACTTGGTGGCTTTATGTAAAGTCTCAGGTATCAGAGAGAATGGGGCTGCATACCCTGGAAAATTACCAGTTATAAAAATAACTCCATCAGCTTTTAACACCAACTTCCTGGATACTTTACTTTTAGCAACTCCTACTCAGTTTTAAAATCAGCTGTGATTCAAAGAGGGTAATGCACTCTAGTGCTCTGAAAAAAGCAATTCCTATAAGGCTAATGTTAGAGGTTTTGTTGTGGATTGTGGTGAAAAAAGAGATGTGGAACACATCTTGAATTTCTGGGGTTACCAAAAAGAACTTTAAGTACTGAAGATTTAAGAGGTAACTTGGTTCACTTGTACATAAAAAAAAAAAAAAAAACAGTATGTGAATATCAAGAATAAGCCAAGGCAGCAGATGATTAATGGCAGGAATGCCTTTGGTGGTTTTTTGGAGGTGGTGTAGTAGGGATTGAACTCAGGAGCACATTACATCAGAGCTATGCCACCAACTATTTGCATTTTAATTCTGAGACAGGGTCTAATTAAATTGCTCAGGCTTAGGCTGGCCTCAAATTTGTGATCCTACTACCTTAGTTTTCCAAGTAGCTGGTTTGTGGGCATGCACCACCATGCCTGGCCTGAATAAATTGTAAGTTGTGAAGTCTTCAGATACCACATATTTATGTGTTTTGAAAACTCTAAAGTCACTATTATATTCCTGGTGGGTTGCATTGGGGTTACAGTGGTAAACACCAGTACCTTTCAATATATTCCCATTAAATTTTACATTTGGAAAACATTAAATGTGATTTTAACAAAAAATTAAATATTTTGCAACTATTTAGAACTGATTTAAAAGACTTCTCAAACATCTGTCAAATTATAATTATAGACTATTTTCTTTCCAAATTATTGCTAAAATAAAAGCAGAAAAAAACAGAATTTTAAAAACTGAGATCTACAAATAGCCTTCACAACACCTTGCAAAGGAAAATGTAAACAACCACGATGAAAACAAACCTCATGGAATGTGTATGGAAATACTTTTAAAGCCTTGTTCTAAAATTCTTAGCAATGTGCTAGCAATATGCTTAGACCTCTTTTTCATTAAAAGAAACTGGCTTTCCTTTATATTAACCAAATTCACTATTTAAAAAAAACGCAGGTTTGAAGGTACTGATTTACTATCTACAGAAATATAAAGGTCTCAAACACACCAGATGGGACACTTTATTTTCAAAATAGGTTTCTATAAATTGTTGGTGAACTTTGGAAAAATAAAATCTTTGAAAATTATAATATATCACTCAGGACAAAGAAGTCTATAAGAATACAGGCATGTCAAGTGCTTTTATTTATCTGATAACTTGTAGATTTCTTCTGGATCTGATAATTATAGAAAACTTCTTTAGCATTATTTGAATTCTTAGATGTACTACAAAAACAAATTAACTTATGATTTCTGCTAACAATACAGATAGTTACTTCAAGCAAAGAAATCACAATAACTATATGTTTCTTGTCTTACATAATGCATAACCCTGAAAATTCACTGTTATTTTATAATTTAATACCATTTTATATATATTAGGGGAGTTCACCATTTAAAGGTGGCCTTTGGCAGAATGTATCCATCATTTGGATTTTATATCAGAAAGTAAAATATAACCACAGGTTTATTCTACACATATAGGACAATCAGTTTTAATGTGAAATAAAATATTTTTAGAAGAATTTTAAAATGAAGCAATTTTACAAAAAGTATGATCCTAGGAAATCTGTAGTAGAGTAAACAAAGTAAATAAACCAAACAGAAAACTGCAAAGACTGGTTCTGAGGATGGTATATTATACTGTGCAATGTAGCTCCTTTTCTTTATACTTTAACAATATACAGTAAACATACCTTTACATCGTGCATACTCATGATGTTCCCACAGTAATCCATGTACTGCTTTAGGTCTTTATCCTGAAAAATCATAACATTTTACTACATGATAACATAGTTTTCAGAATGTATGTCTAATTCACTTAATAGTGTTTAGTTTTTTAAAGAAAACAGATTTTCAGGAAGAGATACAGAATACACCACCTAATCTATTTAAATACCAATAAATAATCAAAAATGACCCTGAGACTGTTTAAAAAGTCTAAATTTCTATTACTAAAGCAAACTAAAATACTGAGTTTTTATTAAAAGTTCACCAGATAGTCAAGGAACAGAGTCAAAGATTTTTCTGTGTGAACAACATCTTGTAAGGTTATTATGTTTGTGTGTCTTAAATTGTTTTAAGACTGAAACTGTAAAACATAAATGAAAGCCAATTGTTTAGTCTGTGAAAGGTAAGATTTTACAAAAATATGAAGTAAGTTTAACATATAAACCAAATGTGTATAAAATTATCTTAAGTTAAAAACAGTAATTTTCCAAGGGGATTAGTAGTAGAAAAACTAAATGTATCAACTTTTTCTTTTTTTATAAGTTTGAGTGTGATATTATAGTACCTGAAGTCATCTCTAATATTACAACTATCCATCTTCTGCAGTTTCTCCTTGAATGTCAACCAGCTTCCTTCCAGACAGTTCTACCTCAACATCCAGCAGGCCACTCAGAACCAAGCTCACTGACTCCCTCTCCCAACCCTCCTGGGCAGCTCTCTGCAGCCTAATAATCTTGACATCCATTAAGACATCTCTGTTCAAACTTGCAAATTAGAAGTCTTGCTATTTATATCAACTCATCCTTCTCCCTCAACTTCTTTCCCCATTAGCAACTTTTAAATTTACCTAAGCATGGTGATGCACATCTGAAATCCCAGCAACTCTGGAGGCTGAGGCAGGAGGATCAAGTTCAAAGCCAGGCTCAGCAAATGAGTGAGGCCCTAAGCAACTTAGTGAAACCCTGTTTCAAAATAAAATAAATGGATTACTGCCATTCAGTACTAGCATTCATTCTCATTTTCTGTAGTCCTGGGTTGATCTGCTGTGGGGGTGGTGAAGAATCCCAGGGAACAGGCCTGGTTTTTGAGCACCAGGAAATGAAAGAACTCAGATACAGCAAGTGAAGTTGTCAACATGTCATTACTAGTGCTAAGGATAAATAATTTACTCCAGATCCAAGATGGCGGACTAGAGGGAGACTGAATCTCCAGTCACTCCAGAACCCAGGATTCAAGAAGGGGAGGCATTGAAAGACTAGGACTAAAATAGAACCACGGAATGAGTCTCCCCCACCCGGTGAAGCTCAGCTGGGTGGCAGGCCCAGATTCGGGCAGCTTATTAGAGTAGGGCAGGGCAGATAGAGTCTCCCCCAGGCAGCCCTGAGTACCTTCCACAGGACCAGATTCTCCAGCTTCCCGGGCCCCCCAATGAGAGCCTTTCTGCACAGAACCAGCGTGAGGCCAGCTCAGGCCTGCCTGCAGGTTGCTTCAGAGATCAGGACAGGGCAGCCAGGGACTTCTCCAAGCAGCCCGGCTCCCTCTGGTGGGAAGCGCCTATCTAGGCTAGCTTCTCAGAGCAAATCACCCAGTGAGAGGTTTTCTACACAGAGCCAGCCACAAGTCCCCAAGCCAGCAGAGACCTCTGACCCACAAGCAGTCTCTGGGACCAGGGTAGGGCAGCCAGAGACCTCTCCAGGTCTCTCTCCCTGGAAGGAGTAGCAGGCTAGGGGCATGGTATTTGTACCAAAATTTACAGGTAGATCAATGGTACAGAATAGAGGACATGGACACAAACCCAAATAAATACAATGTTCTCATACTAAACAAAGTGCCAAAAATATGCAATGGAGAAAAGATAGCCTCTTCAACAAATGGTGCTGGGAATACTGGAAAACCATATGCAACAGAATGAAACTAAACCCCTATCTCTCACCCTGCACAAAACTCAACTCAAAATGGATCAAGGACCTCAGAATCAGACCAGAAATCCTGCATCTTATAGAAGAAAAAGTAGGTCCAAACCTTCAACTTGTTGGCTTAGGATCAGACTTCCTTAACAGGACTCCCATAGCACAAGAAATAAAAGCAAGAATCAACAACTGGGATAGATTCAAATTAAAAAGCTTTCTCTCACCAAAGGAAACTATCAGTAATGTGAAGAGAGAGCCTACAGAGTGGGAGAATACATTTGCCACTCATACTTCAGACAGAGCACTAATTTCCAGAATCTATATAGAACTCAAATAACTCTACACCAAGAATACAAATAATGCAATCAACAAATGGGCTAAGGCAATGAACAGACACTTCACAGAAGAACATGTACAAGCAATCAACAGATATATGAAAAAATGTTCAATATCTCAAGTAATAAGAAAAATGCAACTCAAAACGCCCCTAAGATTTCATCTCACCCCAATTAGAATGGCGATTATGAAGAACACAAGCAACAATAGGTGTTGGCGAGGATGTGGGGACAAAGGTACACTCATACATTGCTGGTGGGGTTGCAAATTAGTGCAGCCACTCTGGAAAGCAGTGTGGAGATTCCTCAGAAAGCTTGAAATGGAACCACCATTTGACCCAGCTCTCCCACTCCTTGGCCTATACCCAAAAGACTTAAAATCAGCATACTACAGAGATACAGCCAAATCAATGTTCATAGCTGTTCAATTTACTAAAGCCAGATTCTGGAACTAACCTAGATGCCCTTTAGTTGATGAATGGATAAAGAAACTGTGGCTTATATATACACTGGGATATTACTCTGCCATGAAGAACAATAAAATTATGGCATTTGCATGCAAATGGATGAAATTGGAGGATACCATGCTAAATGAGATAAGCCTATCTCAAAAAACTAAAGGATGAATGATCTCCCTGATTAGCATTTAAGGATATAAAATGGGGGGTTGGAGGGGTTATCATTAGGGTTAGGGTTAGGGATAAGGAGGGTGGTAAGAATGGAGGAAGGAAGGACTGTATAGAGGAAAAAGAGGGATGGGAGCTGTGGGGGAAGGGAAAAATAACAGAATGAATCAAACAACATTTCCCTATGTAAATTTATGATTTTTAATTAAAAAATGGAAAAAAAATACATAAAATTAATGAATAAAATAATAAAAATGACTGAACTGGGAAGGTAGCTCAGTGGTAAATTGCCCTCTGGTTCAACCTCTAGCCCCAAAACCAAAACCAAACCAGAAGCTTTTCAAACTCATTCACTCCACTCCACACCACCTCTCAATTCACTGATTTCTTTTCCCTCTCTTATCCACCACTTAAATCCACCCTCCCAAGAGCCACCAAAACTTTGTGGTCTCGCCTCTGCTACCCCCAATCACAGACAACACTACTCATGTGGCCTTCAAAGTCAAATCTTGAGCATAGCATGAACTGGCCCCAGGCTGCTCAGCCTGCCATGGCCCTGGAGAGGCCATGCACAACGTAGGACATTCCTCTGCTACTCAGCCTGGCCGCCATACACCTTCCAGCCTCTGTCCCACTCTGATGCTGGACATCTCATGCCAGGATCACCTCAGCCCACCACCCAGCACCTCAAGGTGAGGTCATCACCCACTTCCCAAGTAAACAAAGGACCTCACAAGGACTCAGATTGTTCTTCCGTAAAAGCAAGCTTGATGCCAGGCAGTATTAAGGTCTACATGACCCACTTTACAAAATTGCAAGGATCTTAAGTTCCCATGCACAAAAAGGGAACCAACATTTTGTTTGTTCATTAAATAAGTAGACCCCTTGCCTGCAGCAGGGACCTGGCTGCTGGACACACACAGCCACAAAGCCCCTGCTCTCAGGGCAGGTGAGATCCAGTGGCAAGCAAAGAGAACACCCAGTTACTAGGAATCCTAGATGGGCTGCAGGATTCACTTAATAACTAGAAGATGAGAATTGTTTCAAATACACACAAAAATTGTAACTCCTGAATAACGAGTGATTTTTTTAAATCTCCAAAAGCTGAAAGGAATCATTTCTACCCGGCTCATGCCCTTCTCCACAGTCACCATCAACATGCATGTTGTTATAGAAAAGAGTGTACCTACAGAAAAGCCTTCCTGACCACAGAGACCAGAATGCATTTCTAGAGGGTCTGAATTTAAATAATTTAGTGAAAAACAAAATCGTAAATTTCATGAGAAATGAATGCTAATTGCTGATAAATTTCTTCCACAAAGAGGCACCATCAAGACCTGCTTTTGACGATGCAGCATAAGAGAGACTCGGTAGGCAGATAAATGCTCTTCACTTTATAAAGCCTTTTAAAAGTTGATTTCTTTAAACTGGCTATTAGATACCCCAGGGCAAACTGGAGCACATGAACTCAGGACCGTACGCATTTAAATGCTCGATGCATAATTAAATAGTCTTACTGTTCACGTGCCTGGTCAGCCACTTTTTATGGGGAGACTTTATAAATCACCCAACATTTCAAACCCAGGTGCCTGGATCCACGGGATGGCGCCATGCAAACACCACGAAGAGCAGAGGCCATCAGTCCTGCTGCCCTGGCCACAAGGAGCCCTGTGCTTCAGGAGTCCTACGGAGGCCAAACCCATTAGACTGGCTGAGGAATGCCCATCTGCTTGTGGACCCTCAACCTAATTCACAGTCCTGGGGGCTCTGGTGTGGCAGGCTAAAGGGAGGAAAGCCATCCTTCAGAGAGCAAAAGTATTTTGACACAAATGTCCTGCTTCCCAACTCCTTGCAGCCCTCCCCCAGGTGACTCCTACTCACAGAAAACTTCCTGCTCTGTGTGCACTCTTTGAAGGGACTCCTGCAACCATATCACCATCATCACATGACCTCACAGATCCTGCCTGTTCCCATGACAATCCAAGTCCCCACCACATTGTCCTGGGACTTCTTCCTGTCTGCCTGCCATCACACAAGTTCCTTGGGGTCAGCCCGACACTGGGACCACTGATATCCTGCATGGTGCATACTGCATGGGGCACACTGCCTGGAATACAGAAGGTGCTCTACCATGAACTGCCTAGCATACAGAAGGTGCTCTACCACACAACAAAGGAGGATGCTTGTTTCACCTTTTCCCATTCTTTCTTTATTTGGAATCTGTGAGAAACTTCAACAACAATTTATATAAAAATGCAGTATTTTATAAATGAAAAGAACATAAATCCTTGACATGAGGAGGTGGGAGGAGAGACTTGGGAGGAAAGACGGAGCCGCAGGCTGGGACACATCCTACATATCACTAGAATCCCTCCTATTAAAACAATGCAGTCTTCCCCAAAGTTCATTTTATCTGCCAAGTTCTTTATGACTATTTTGATAAGTTATTTATGCCACGGTAATAAGTGTCTTGCATAAGCAATATCTCACAGGACAAAGTGAAAGGCCATGTCCCCTCCTGATTTGTTAAGGCTAAATCATGAGCTCTTGTGACAAGCAGCTGTCACTAAGTACTGCCCTGAGTGGCAGGGCTAGCATCCTGGTACCCAGCAGGTGTTCAATACATTTGACTACTAAGTGATGAATGAATTGCTATCAGAGTAGAAGGGACCTCAGAAGTCACACTGTAAGCTTGAGAGTAAGGAGATCACTGTGGGGTTAGGGTGCTGCAAGGTGGGTGCAGAGGCAAGGAGTGGCCATGCTGCCCAGCCAATAGGCAGTCCTGGCCACTCTCAATCCCTACTGAAAGGGGAATGAGAACAGAATTAGACAAGATGATGCCTGGAGTGTCTTGCTCCATGTCTGCCGAGTGGTATGTGCTTGAAATTACCTGTTATTATTTCACAAGTGCCATTCATATTTACTAACTAAAAACCCAGCAGATTAAACTTAATGCTCAGCATGTGCACAGTTTGCATTGCTAGGAAAAATGAAATATGCAAGAGCAGATGCAGAGGTGCTCTCCCTGAAATTGGTGGGAAGTACTCTGAGCAGAAGAGGGTTTTGAATAAAGGTGATCAAGCTCTGAAATCCACTTTCTAGAAAGAACCCATCCTGTGCAGCTTGTGCACTGCTCCTTAGACATATGCCTCATGGAATCATGTGCAGACTTGTGGAAATGTGGGAATCTTTTCTGTATGCTTAGCCTGGACTCTACATGCCCACATAATAGAGTTGCTTAAAACAAAGACTCCCCCTTGCCAGGTACAAAGACAATATATCAGCATTGTGGTGGTCCCAGGACTCCTCTGGCCAAGGCCTCCAGGACCAAGTTGCATTATACTCTAATGTTAGTTTCTAATATAGAGGGCAGAGCTGAAATTTTTCCATGTTCACTCAAGCAGTTATTCAAACTTTCTGCCTTTTACATGCATCAATTTTGACTTCGGCTTCAAGAGAAAGAAATGAGGTAAATACCCTCCCCCCCCAAAAAAAAAAGAAAAGTGGAATAAGCTCTTTGGAGCAGCCACATGCAGGAAAGAAGAAAGGCTTTCCTGGCCTCCTTATCCCACTCTGTTCCTCATAATGGCTTCTAGAAACATAGGAAAGGAGAGGGAGTGGGTTTGGAGGAAGGAAAGGAACAGATGGGCAACAAGAAGGGATAGGGAAAACAGCTCAGGGGAAGGACAGAAAAAAGAGAAGAAATCCAGGCTGAAACCTGATACTCAGGAACTCAGGCATCAGTGAGGAACTCCTTGGAATGAGCTCAGCCAGCCTGGGGATGGAATGGTTACAATCTCAGCCTTCATTAATGCTCCAAACACTCAGCCCCTAGTTTACAACCATTTAACAGCAAACATTCTACAAGTACCTTTGGGGGCCTCTGAGGACAGAAAGAAGTCTGAAAGAAATTAGGTGCCTAGAGAGCTCCCCTCAAAGGCCAGAGTCTTTTGTGCAGTCAGGCAATTTGGTTTCACTTTCTGAGTGGGGTGGGAAAGGTGGAGCCAGAGGCAAAAAGGGCCTGGGGTGGCTGACCTGCTAGGTACCCATGGCCTTGTGTATGTGTAGGGTGCAACTACAGGTAGGGCCTCTGCCTGCACAGCCAAACCCTGTTCCAGCAATTTAAATAAACAAGAACATTAAAAAATCAAAACCCCACTACAACAACCCTTGTGGAGCATTTTCCCTCGAGTGCTGAAGTAAAGAACAAACTCAAGTAGAGTAAAGAGAAGAACACACAGCCCAGGGCAGAGCCAGACGTGACTGGGGTTGTGGGTGCAGGAGGCACCGCAGCAGGCCTTCCTTCATTCTAGAAGCTCTTTCCTTCAGCCCACCTGTGCCCTGTGAACAGGGGGACCGAACTGGTCAGGCAGCTTCTCTCCCAAGGCCACCGTGAGGAGTCCCCTCAGTCAAGAGTGGAACCTCAGACAGAAGACTTGAACTACATCTCCTCCAGCAGAAAGGAAGATAAACAGATGATTTTTAACTAACATCTTTACCAATGGATTACCATTGAGGATTAGCTTTCCCCAGCATCAATACTGGGTGTGTGGCTGAGAGGAAGATGGTGGGCCCCCAGTCAGGATCTGGAAGGAGCTGTTCTGCCCTGGATGTGAAGAGGAGGGCAATGTCCTATCTAACTCCCCTGTCTAAGGTACTCAGGTCCCTCTAGAACAAACTCAGGGAAAGTGAACCCAGAGTTGAGGGTGCCCCAACTTCAGAGCATCCACATACAACAAGCCCAGTTCATCATCCTGGAGCAATAGAGCATTACCAGGTCTGCCCAGAGTGAGCAGTGGCAGGGAGGGTAAAGTTTTCCTGTGCTGTGGCACCAGGCATGGCACCAGGGTAAATGGCAGGCCTGTCTTCAGAGGCTGGGGCCACCCACCCATAGCCAGAGGAGGTCCCTCACCCAACTCCTCCTCCTGAGAAGAGCCAGCATGTTTCTCTGCTACAGTTCACAGCAAGCCCACCACCACTTAAGAGAACTAGAGCATCATATCAAAGTGCTGGGCACTGAAGAGATGGCTGTGGTGGTCAGGAGACTTGGCCATGGCCCTGCCTCCCATCTCCCACTGAGTGGGTAGAATGCTGCCCCTTACCAGGGGCTCATCTGTCAGTGAGTGAGGCTCCCTGGGAAGCAGCAGCAACTCCTCCAAGGCCTGGGCATTAGCCATGGGGCTGCATCCTTAGTTCTTTCAGTGATGGCAGCTGGGAGCTGGGCTGGCTGGGGCTCCATAGGCTGCTGTTAAATGGGGAGCCCGGGATTCCACAGCAGCCATGCAGAAGTTCAGCAAGGAGCCTGCTACTGGAGAGTAAAAGGGCCGGTCCTTGGGATATGTGAATGTCCTGCAGGTACAAAAGTGACACCTCTGGCCTCTGACAGGAGTGCCGGGATTGCTCCCTCCTGGATCAGCCTGAGTCAGTCATACAAAGGCCAACATGTGTCAGACTGCTGGGCCCTTTGAGGGATGGTGTCATGACCACTGCATGCAGAACACGAAGGTACTGGAGAGAACATACCCCAACCTGTGTCTCATCCTGGGCGCTGGCTGGCTACACTATGCTAAGGCAGACAGAGCAGTGGTGCCTCTCAGTGGATGTGTGCCAAAGCCACATCTGTGCTCCCTGGCAGAGGGTGCCAGGCAGAACTGGGCTGAGGAGCAGGACACATTGTGGACTGGGTCCAACCTTAGGGCAGCAACATATCTGACTCAATACCCTGCTCCAGTACCCAAGTTCTCCATGATTCTGCCTGGTGTGTTTGTTCAAATGGGACAAACTCAATACTGGGATACTAGAGCATAATATCAAAGTGCTGGGCAGTGGAGAGATGGCTCTGGTGGTCAGGGGGCCTGGCCATGGCCCTGCCTCTGTACTAGCAACTCTGAGCTAAAATTCACTTTTGAAAAAGGGTTGCCCTGTGGTCTGAGCAGCACACTCACTAGCTTCAATGTTTGTTGGCTTGTTTCCAAAGAGCACTGAAGCTTTTTAAGAGAAGAAATGTGGGAGGAGATTATATAAAGTCTGTTCTTCACTTATCAAACAAATAGAAAAACATGCAGATAAGGACCTGGGGCGCATGGCCAGCCAGCATGCACAGCCAGCCTGGGCACATTCAGAGGACTCTGCCATCCATCCTTGGCTCCTCTGAGCCTCAAGCTCATCACACAGGGCAAGCAGTGAGTCACCAGGCACCCTGTGCCATGCTGGGCCCCAGTCCCTGCCAGGCAGCTTTTGTAATCTCCACTCTTAAAAGAAAAATGATGATTTTGAACTATTAACCCTTCCCCAGAAAGGACTAAAATTAAAAAGAGGCCACTGACAAAATATTCGCATGGGAATCTGTAATATAACAAGCTAAACATGTGCCCAGCAGTCACAGACTGGTTCGAGGAAAGACAGGAAGTGAAATCAAGGGCTGGCTATGAGCACATGGTAGGAGGCTGTGGGTCAAACTTGAGTTCTGTCAAGAAAGAATCACAGGAACTGGGGTTCACACTGGCCTCAGGGGAGTAGAGCTATGGTGTGGTGTGAATGTCAGATCTCAGGGAGAGAATGGAAGGGGAAGAAGCTGCTTCTCTAATGGAACCCAGTAGAAGAGGAGACAGAACCAGGGTGTGGAGCACACAGGTGCTGTCCAGCAGCAGGGCCAGCAGTTGCCAGACCAGGACTCATGTGGGCTACATGCCCGCTGGAGCACCTGGGTAATGGCACCTCCTTCTCTTGGTATTCAAGGGGGTAAGGATACCTCTCCTTCTACCTCAGTGACTTTAAAGGTCAAATCTGATCCTGTGAATAAAATGTGTTGTACAGTTCAGGATTCTACACAAATGTAAACTATTTCAAGTATGAGGCTCTTCATGGAAAATGTAGCAGCCCAGGTAGCCCTTCAAAAGTCAGGAGAAAGCAAGACCACTGTTATAGAGGACACAATGGGACAACTCAACATAATCAGGTTTGCCAAGGACTTTGCCACATGCCAATGGCTCCTGTCCCCTCACCAGAGACCAGTGGACACAGGTTTTTACCAGGAAACTGAGAAGAAACCTGGCTCACCTCCAACAGATCTCCCCTCTGCTCCAAGTGTGCCCAGTCCTGGGGTGGGCAGTGAGAAGCAGAAGCCCAAGGGCCAGGGTCTCCACCTGACTCCTGCCTAAGTTCATACAGCTCTCGTCCCCATCACTCTCTTGAAAGGAGGGAAAGAAAGGAAGTGGGAATGGAAAGTTAAAAAAGGAAGAATTCTTCATCTAGTGATCACAGAGAGAGAACAAAACCCAAATCCCAAGAATTGGGAACCCTACAGAGATGGATGGCAATAACTGACCTGAGTTTCTCCAAAGGCCAAGGACTATTGAGGTCCCTGAATTACATGCCACAAACTGCCCTGAGGCAACAGGCCTGCAAGAGCCAAAGCAAGGCCAGGAAAAACCCATTCTTGAAATAAAGTCCTAACATACAAAAGAAACCTGTTCATGGAGGAAAAGTCCACACCAGGCCCTGGTTTCCAGACAACTACTTCAGAGTGTTAGACAGTGTGAATGAGAAAATAGTCCTCCGAAGGCCATCTGAGAATTTGGGAAATCTTTGCCCTCTGGCCAACAGATGTGGACATGTGGTGGGACTATCTCTGCACCCCCATGGAGTCCCCAATATCCCCTCCAGGCACAGCTAGGTGCTCTAACATGACCTTCGTTGTAATTTCCAACAAGGGGCCCACAATGTGACCATCTCTTTTACAGAGTGAGCCAGCCACCCTTTCAGAGAGAGCCACCAGCTCCAGTGTGCCACATAAGATGGAAGAGGAATGTCTTCCTGATGGACATGGAACAACCAACCCATCCTGGCCAAGGGATTTTCATATCACACAACAGTGGGTGTGATGTAAAGCAGCAATGCCAGACTTCTCAACTGAATGGCCATTCCTTAGGAGATCTGTATCCCCACTGGGCAACTTATTGAACAAAAATAAATATAATAAAATCAGCAAGAACTGCTCTCTGGCAGTGAGAGCCCAGCTCATACTTTGCTGGTGCCCACCAGACCTCAACGGGCCCACTGAAGGCAGCATGCTTGGGGCACAGGGGACTGGCCATGAGACCCGGTCTCACACCTGGCCGTGCCTGCTCTCTGGTCTTGGCCAAGACACTAAACTTCTATGAGTCATCATGGGTTTGCCCTAGATAATAATTTTTCCTTTGAATTTCAGAAAAGTTGAGCAGCATAATGAGGATAAAAGCTCAAAGATCAGCTGTAAACAAAGTGAGAGTGAAGTCATCCTGGTAAACTTGAGGAAACCTTCATTCTTTTTATGTTTAATTCATTTTTATTGTAAACAAATGGGATTCATCTAGTTTCTCTGTTTGTACATGCAATAGAGGCATAATATTTGTGTAATCATACATTTACCTCAGGTAAGAGTTTTTGATTCATTCTGTTATTTTTTCTCACCCCACCCCTCCCATCCCTCTTATCCCTCTATAGAGTCCCTTCTTCCTCCATTCTTGCCCCCTTCCCACCCACAATATGGGTTAACATACATTTATTAGTGAGATCATTCATTCCTTGGTTTTTTGAGGTTGGCTTATCTCACTTCAACTGCATCCAATTGCTGAAAATGCCATAATTTTATTATTCTTTATGGCTGAGTAATATTCCATGGTATATGTATATATATATATATATATATATATATATATATATATATATATATATATATCAGTTTTTTTATTCATTCATCAATTGAAGGGCATCTAGATTGGTTCCACAATCTTTCTATTGTGAATTGAGCAGCTATGAATGCTCATAAATCAAATGCATTTTTATACATAAGTGATAAATCTTCAGAAAGAGAAGTTAGGAAAACTACTGCATTCACTATAGCTTCAAAAAAATAAAATAATTGGGAATCAATCTAACAAAAGAGGTGAAAGACCTCTTCAATGAGAACTACAGAACACTAAAGAAAGAAATTAAAGAAAACCTTAGAAGATGGAAAGATCTCCCATGTTCTTGGATAGGCAGAATTAATATTGTCAAAATGGCCATACTACCAAAAGTGCTATACAGATTCAATGTAATTCCAATTAAAATCCCAATGACGTACCTAACAGAAATAGAGCAAGCAATTATGAAATTCGTGTGGAAGAATAAGAAACCCAGAATAGCTAAAGCAATCCTTAGCAGGAAGAGTGAAGCAGGGGTTATCACAATACCAGATGTTCAACTATACTGTAATAAAAGCAATAGTAACAAAAATGGCATGGTATTGGCACCAAAATAGTAACAAAAATGGCATGGTATTGGCACCAAAATAGACAGGTAGATCAATGGTACAGAATAGAGGACACTGTCATAAACCCAAATAAATACAATTTTCTCATACTAGACAAAGGTGCCAAAAATATGCAATGGAGAAAAGATAGCCTCTTCAACAAATAGTGCTGGGAAAACTGGAAATTCATATGCAACAGAATGAAAATAAACCCTATCTTTTACCCTGTACAAAAATCAACTCACATCGGGTCAAGGACCTTGAAATCAGACCAGGGTCCAAAAACGTAGGTCCAAATTTTCAACATGTTGGCTTAGGATCAGAATTCCTTAACATGACTCCCATAGCACAAGATATAAAAGCAAGAATGAATAACTGGGACAGATTCAAACTAAATAGCTTTCTCTCAGCAAATGAAACTATCAACAATGCAAAGAGAGAGCCTACAGAGTGGGAGAAAATCTTTGCCACTCATACTTCAAATAGAGCACTAATTTCCAGAATATATAAAGAACACATAAATCTCTACACCAAGAATACAAATAACCCAATCAAAAAATGGGCTAAGGATATGAACAGACACTTCACAGAAAAAGATCTACAAGCAGTCAACAAACATGAAAAAATGTTCAACATCTTTAGTAATAAGAGAAATGCAAATCAAAACTACCCTAAGATTCCATCTCATCCCAATTAGAAAGGCGATTATCAAGAATACAAGCAACAATAGGTGTTGGCGACGATTTGGGGAAAAATGTACACTCATACATTGCTGGTGGGGCTGCAAATTAGTGCAGCCACTCTGGAAAGCAGTGTGGAGATTCCTTAGAAAACTTGGAATGGACCCACGATTTGACCCAGCTATCCCACTCCTAGACCTATACCCAAAGGACTTAAAATAAGCATACTACAGACATACAGCCACAACAGTGTTTATATTCACAATAGCCAGATTGTGGAACCAATGTAGATCCCTTCATTCTTAATAGGCCATTCTTCTTCCCAATTATGCACAGGAGAAAATTGCTAGGGCAGAAAATGAAAGTTTGTGTGTACAACCAGGACCCACGGGGCAGAAGGCTTTCCTTCCTTGAACCCAGTGGTCTCCCACACAATAGGCAGGCCTGTAGTGGCACTGGTAAGATTCAGTCAATAAAAAAATGCTGAGCACACAGAAAAACATTGTCACAGAAACAAACCTGTAACCTGTCAGTTACATCCCCAGACACTGCCAAATGGCCTCTGTGTGTGGAAAACATCCCTGGCTGGAGCTGGTACTCTCAGGGCACAGGCTGGCATTGTTGATGCCTCCACAGAGAGCAGGTTTGTGGAAGCAAGTGCTAGCGAGTGTGCCCAGGGATGCCAGTGACCTAGCAGCTCGTGAAGTGCCTGCAGAGGGGCATGTCATCATGCAGGACCATGGCCCAGCTTCACCACATCGTTTTGCCAGATCTGAGCCTGGATTTCCATTTAACTGTGAGACCCAAGTGCTCTTGAGGTTGACCTTTCTGTACAGAAAACTGCCGCTTCTAAGCCTGGGTTGCTCCAAGCAGCTCCACTGCCACTTCTTGCTCTTTCGGCCCAACCAGCGGGACAAAAGACACATACTCTTCAGAAGTTCATGAAGCAGCTTCCCATTTATTCAAATAACACCCTCAATATATAAGCAGTCTCATGCATAAGAAATTGTAACCAGATATGTCCATCCAATCCTGTTAAAGGTCAAGCGATCACTTGCTCAAGCATACATATAAAGTATATCTGTGCACGCACTAGGTGGCTGAACTGATTATCATACAGCCAATTGTAAATGCTTCCTGCCTTTCTCCAGGCATAATCAGGATTCCGTTTGCTCTCTGCCAGTCACCATCTTTAGATGCATGTGGCGTGGCATAACCCTGGGCCCCGGAATTCGCCCGCCACATTTCTGCATAGCATATATTTCAGGGGCTACTTTAGCACTTGAAGAGATTTGATTTATTAATGCATTAACATTCAAAACTGTCTGTGTGCCAATAAAAGAAAACAAAACCTATCCAGCCTCTCCCCTTTGCCTGCCCTTTGTGACTCACTAACAGCAGAGCCAGAACAAAGCAGCCAACTTCCTTACTAGGAAATACTACTTCCATTTTTCTAATGTGTTCAAGGTACCATGTTGGACTTCACCAAATCCCAAAACTCCCAACCATGGGAGCTGGGTGTTGCTGTTCCCTAGAATGCATTTCTCCTAGGGAGCCCAGGGAGGTGTACCTCTTTCATTCCTTACTTAAGAGCCCATTTGCAAGGGTAGGTCTAATTCTGTTCTCCTTGGAACCTTTCATACAATGGGTGACTAACAGTGACAGTGATGATACTTATCACAGTGGCCATCAATAAGCACAACTACAACCTTCATCACCACAAATAAGGTGTCCTACTGGTGGTCTCTCTGCCAGAGGATGCAGGGCAAGAGGTGAAGTCAAGCTGTGTGAGACAAGGCATACTCATTCCAGGTAGCATGCCAAAGTGGGGATTAACAAAGGGCTCATCCTGTCCTTTGAAGGAGGTTCCCACTACATGACTGAGCCAGGCTTGTCCTCCATTTGGACTGCTCAGTCTCAGTCCAGGGTGCATGGCTCATGCCATCCTCTGCTGCTGTACTGCCAGCTCACCAGCTGGGCTGGGCACCACCTTCAGTGCATCTGTGTGCTCATCAGTGCCCAGACCTCGGCAGGAGGGCCTGGGGCAGCCATTCACTCTCCTGGGATCTCCTCCCTGCTGGCACCTCCGATCCCATGGTTCAGGACTCAGACACATGCTGCGAGTCCACAGCAGGCAGACCCACGCAGGGACGTGCCCACACCGCTCTGCTTTTTGCGCATGGCCAGCTCTCAGGCAGCTGAGACAGGTGGGGCTGCAAAGGCAGATGCGCAGCGCAGGTCCAGACCTGCCCACTCCATGTGTGCCAGAGCTCTGGAGGCCTCCACTTCATGTCTGGTATTGGCATCTGGCAGCTTCAGTGCTGGTGGAGAAATATTGCCTGGAGCACATGTACCTGTGGTCGCCCTGCCCTAGGGGAAGGCCACCCTCAGGAAAGACAGCCTCCCTCCAGTAAGGCTGCTGCCCCTGGGGAACGCTGCCTGCTGCCACACTCAGGTAAGGCCGCCTGGGCAATGTGGCTGCCTTAGGGGAAGGCCGCCTCCCCCCACTGCCCCTGGTCAGTTCACTCTGCATGCCTTGGGTCAGGAGGTTAGACCACCCTCAGGGAAGGCCTCCACCCTCCTTGGAGTCTCAGGTTGATGTGTCTTGGGGCAACAGGAGCTCGATCTGAGACTGACCCCAGGGCTCTAGACCTGAAGGTTGGGGATCCTGGACAGGAAGGCCTCAGCGGCTGAGCACAGACCTACGGGAGGCCAGGGACTCCACGTGCTCGACCCATTCTTTGGCAACGACTGCCATCAGTGATGCACCTCTCTTGGTAAGGTCACTGCTCTTGGGTCAGGCATCTCTCAGTTCAGGACAAGGCCAGGCACTGCGGGGTGGAAAAGGTAGTGCAAGGCAGAGCAAGGAGTAGCAAGACAGAGCAGAGTGGGTTGGGGGTTGGGGCATGCAGGGAAGGGGCAGAGCCACTTGGGGAATTACCAGAAGGCTGCTCAGGGTGGGTCAACTGTGTACACAGTCTTGTGGCAGAACACTTACTTAGCATGTGAGAGCCCTGGCTTGGTTCTCAGCAGTGTGGGTGTGTACACACACACACACACACACACACCACAATAAATCTTCCTAATTAAGATGACTTTATTCTAAGAAAATTTTTCAAATCCTTATTAGAAGATAGAAGCAGAATGGTGATATGTTTAATGTCAGCTATTATATGGCATGATATTTAAGACCACTCTATGAAATTTCCTCAGGACTCAAATCATTGTAGTATTTAAGAAACAAGACAGCAGTTACTTTTTGTAATTCAGATATATTTATAAAGACAATCTTTTGAAAATTATTTTCTTTTCTAATTTTCAAACTTATAAAGTGTAACCAATTTTCTTCCTAAAGTTGTACATTCATCAGAAAGTTTTTCTCTTATTCCTTGCCCTCAAGGGGATGGGTCTATTGTCACAAGAAGTGCTGTGACTAGGTTTTATCATAATACCAGTGCTCCTATGTCTTTCAGATCAAAGTCAGGTATTCCTCTCATATTTGTTGAATTTATTAACAAAGAACACACAATTTTTATTATATTTGAAACATCATCAAATTTGAATTAGTAAAAGCAGGGGTTTAACATGTTATATCGTGAGCTGAACACAGTGCAATTTAGTTTTGAGCATTTTGGGAGGTTGACATAACGACTTCTGCCCTGTTCTGTGATCAAATGTCTGGCCTGTACCATTTTTTGGCTGTGAGAATTGAACCAAGTGACCACTGTAGCATGTGCTAGGCAAGCACTGAGCTACATACATCCCCAGCCATTTAAATGTTTTATTTTTGAGACACGGTTTTGTTTAATTGCCCAGGAGGGTCCCAAATGTATTTTCCCTCTTCCTTAGCCTGCCAAGTGCTGGGGTAATAGCACTTGGTGTCAAAGTACCTGAATTGTCATGGAGGATTTGATGTATTATATGATTCTAATGAGTCCTTTCCTAAGCTAGGCCATTTCCATTTCCCTTGTCAACAGTCAGTAAAGGCTTTCTTGTTGTTTTGATGTATGTTTAAGATGAACATGCTTTACGATGAGACACTACTGTTCATTATAGTCTAGGTGTGTGATCCACTCTGAGGGAATATTTATATTTTGATAGCATACACTATTTCAGGTCTAACACATTTTGTTACAAGAAGTGATTATTCATTTTGTACTTGATTATGTAATTAAGACATAGTTTTTTTTTTTTTTTTTCTTTTGTGGTGCTGGAGGTTGAACCCAGGGCCTCCTGCATGCTAGACAATTGCTCTTCTGTTGAACTGCATCCCCAGCAACTAGATCTTTTAATTTTTATGACCAGATAGATTCATAATAAATCACTTAGAAGTTCAACTCAATTTGGAACCACTCAAGATTTTGGACCTCCAAAAATGGTTTGTTATTTCTAAAAGGAAAAGTAATTTTTCAAAACATAGCAGCATCTAAGATCATCTATGGACTATGTTTCCCCAGTTTCTTCACTTCCTGCAGAGCATCATGGAGGCAATGGACTCTGGTGTCATTCTAACCTCTTCTTCTCACAAGGCATCATCCACTGTGGTTGCCAATCCTGTTTATCTTTTTCTTCTCTTTGACTATTAGTCAGATGAACATTTTGAATCTATTACTGCTAAAGAGTATGAATAGAAATAAAAATAGGACAAGGATTCTTGGGAATAACTGATCTAGTCACAGTAAAAGTCCCTCTGTTGAGGAAGTTCAGTCATGAGTTGAAATAGTCTCTAAAATGTTATTTTAGTGCAAAGTGGCAAAGTTTTTAGAAGCCACATCTAGTACCTAGTGACTTCATAAAAATATAAGTTGACCTATGTGTGTTCTTTTTTCAACATAAAACCTGTAAATGTGGTGCTATGTTGAATCATATATTAGGTGAAATAGTTTACTTTTCTGTTAAAGTAATTTTTTAATTCATAGTAAAATACAGAACTAGTTAGAATGTCATTTATCAGCAATTGTAATTGTATAAAGTGTTTAAAAACATATAACCATGACTTTTTTTTTTTTTTTTTTTTTTTTTTTTTGCTGTGCTGGGGATTGAATCCAGGGCTTTGTGCTTGCAAGGCAAAGCACTCTACCGACTGAGCTATCTCCCCAGCCCGCCATGTCTTAAGGATTGATTTTTGAGTAGATTTTATCTTTACACAGAAATTGCAAAGAGAATGCAGAGATTTCCCAGGTAGCCTCATTGTCATTTTTCTTCTGATATGATTTATGTGCACTGTCTCTGGTGGGTTAACATCCTAGGAAAGTTGTCATGAAGAACAAACACTAGTGTGCTATCACTAAGTGCAATTGCATTTCCTTTGGATTCTCAGTTCTGCCTCTTCCTGTTCCAGGACCCCATCCAGGATCCCAAATCACATTCAGTTCCTGTCCCTATAGATTTCTCTTTGTGGGTGAACAGTTTCTCAGACCTTCCTTGTTCTTATGACCTTAACAAGGTTGAGAAGGACCTTTCAGGTACTTTTTACATCATTTTCTATTGGGGTTTAATTTTATCTTCATATTTATACTGGGAATGTGGGTCTGGGAGAGGCAGGTTACAGAAGGGGACAGCATCTCTGTGTTTTCAGGCCCTGAAGGGGAAACTGTTAGTACTGACTGTGCTCACCTGGCTGAGGCAGGGCCTTTACGGTTTCTCATTGGGAAGTTTCTGTTTCTGTGTGTCCACATTTTCTGTGATCTTCTGGAGGAAGTCACTCTGCATGCCTGCACAGAAGGAACAGGGAGTTAGCACCACCTCTTAATGGCTGAGTGTGTGGCCCAATTATCTGAAATTCTGCTGCTGCACAAGTGCTTTCCACTCAACCCATTTTTTTATCTATTCAGTTAGTTATGGGTGGCTGGGTATGGTGCGGCATATCTGTAATCCCAGTGGCTTGGGAGGCTGAGGCAGAAAACTTACAAGTTCAAAGTGAGGCCCTAAGCAACCTAGACCCTATCTCTAAATAAAGTAACAAAAAGTGCCGGGGTGTAGCTTAGTGATAAAACACCCCTGGGTTCAATCCCTGGTACAAAAGTAAATACATTAATTAATTAATTAATTAATTAATTAATAATACACAAATTTCTATTAAAAAACTTTTCATATGGCAATTAAGTGTGCCCAACACATTTTTTAGAATGAATATATATATGTGTATATATATATATGTGTGTGTTTGTATATATATATATATATATATATATATATATACACATATTTTAGGTATTATTTATTTATTTATCTATTTATTTATTTTTAGCTGCAGATGGACATTATTCCCTTATTTTCATTTATTTATTTTCAAGTGGTGGTGAGGATAATCCTCACTGCATCACAGGATCCAGGTGAGTTGTCTGCCACTGAGCTACACCCCCAGCTTCTACCCATTGCATCTGTTTTTGTTTGTTTGTTTGTTTCATCTCTTGGTTTTATTAACTAGCATGAGGCCACCAAGATGAGGGAGGTAGTCTCATTCCTCTGATATTTTAGCTTAGAAGGCATGATTGCCATAATCTAGCTTAAGCACCAGCTACATATTTAAATATAATTCTTTACAAAAATCTTCATTCTCAGGCTACTAAAGTATAACTTCAACAGGATTACAATTAGCTATAGATTTTGAGATCAGGACCTGCTTCTCCTTCCAAGCTGTCTCCAATCACTGTCAATGCACATATGGTAAAACCAGTTTGCTTTTACAAGAATATTTCCCTTTCATAACCAGTCACAGCACAGTCAATATCCTGGTTTAGTATTAGTTATGTAAAACAATGCCACTTAAGGAAACTGGGTGAAGAGTATACAAAATGTATTATTTTACCAACTTCCTGGAGACTAATTATTTTAAAATAGTGTTTTAGTTTATTTTGTGGTGATGGGGTTTGACTCCAGGGCCTCCCTCACACTGCCAGTGCTCCACCACTGAGCAACATCCACAGTCCTTTTTACTTGTCAATAAGCTGCTCAGGTGGGTTTCCCAAACATGTGACCCTCCTGCCTTAACCTCCCAAAGTAGCTCATATTAGAGGTGTGTACCACCACACCTGGCCCAAAACGTTTTAAAAATCTAAACAAAATGTTACTCATAGAAAAGAACAAGAGGTAGAAAACATAGAAGTGAAAAAGAAATTAGGAATGGACTTAGAAGACAGTGTAGGAGTCATCTGATCAATGGAGGACATCTGTCAAGGCCATTGTGTCACCCCATGAAAAGGATGAAGGGTTTGATATAATAGCTACCCTGTGGCCTTTAAAATTAAGGTAATATTCATACTCTAACATCTAAAGCTAATTTATAGCATCTCTGTGCCCCTTAACAACAATGAAATATCAATGCTATTGCATGTTAAACTAATATAATAGCTGCCCATGGCCTTTAATATTGAAGTAATCTCCACACTACAGTATCTTATACATATATACTTGCTGTCCTTTGAACTTTCATACAAATATGATATCTGTTATATGGCATCTAAAACTAATATAATGACTGCCTGTGGCATTTCACACTGATATAATATTCATACTATAGCAGCTAATGCTAATGTAATATTTGTCCACTGGACTTTAGCACTAATGTAATCTCCATAGTAGAGCATTTATACTTGATAAAATAGGTACCCCATGGCCTTTCTGAGTAATATAATATCTATAATATTTAATCTTAAACTAATGTAATAGCATCTTAAAGTATTCTAATAGCTGGTCTGTGGACTTTAATAATAATGTACTGTCCATGCTAGAGCATCTAAATTCAATATAATACCTGACTTTTGGTTTAGTGCTACTATAATATCCATAGTGTAACATATAAAACTAATAAAATAACTTCCATGTGGCCTATGATAAGCATATGATATCCATACCATAGCATCTAACACTAGTATAATAACTTTCCTGAGGCCTTTAACTGTAATATAATAACAATACTGTGTTCCCAGAAACTAATATAACAGATGTCCATGGCCTTTAATCATAATATAATATCCATACTACAGCATCAAAAACTGTTGTTATGGCTGCTATTTGGCCTTTCATAGTAATATAGTATGCATATTGTGGCCTCTAAAACTAGTATAATAGATTCTGTGTGACTTCAATACTAGGTGAGATTCACTATGGTACTGAAATTTTATAATGGATGCTCTGTGATCTTTAATACTAATGATATCCATACTGTAAAATCTAAAGCTAATAGAATAGGTATTATATTCTTTGGTCTTTAATACTACAGATGTCCATCCTTTGCCATTTAAAACTAATGTAGTAGTTGTCCTGTGGCTTTAAAGGTATTATAATACTCATTCCATAGTATAAAAAATTAATAAAAGAGCTGTGTTGTGGTATATACATAAACTAAATATCCATACTATAGCACCTAACACTAATACAATAGCTGCTTTGCAATCTTTTACAGTAGTATTATATACACAATGTACCATTTCAGTCTAAGGTCCTGTGGACCTTAAAACTAATGTACTATACAAACTGGCTCATCACATCTAATCTAATAGATGCCCCTGTGTCCTTTACTACTAATGTAATATCCATCAATAACACTGACCTCCAATATATTTGCCTCTAATACTAATATGATGTCCAAACTGAAGTGTGTAATGTGAATATAATAACTGCCCTGCAGCCCTTAATACTTATGTGATATCATTACATAGCCTCTATAACTAAATTGATGTAATAGCTGACCAGTGACCCTTGACATTGCTGTAATAGCCAGACTACAGAATCTCATACAAATATATTAGCTGCCTGTGACCTTTAAATAGGCTATGTATCCTACAGCGTCTCAAGTTAGCATAATAGATGCCATGTGTTCTTTAATATTAACTTAATATCCATATGACAGCATGTCTACCTAATATAATATGTGCCCTATGGACTTAAACATTAATATAATATCTATAATATGACATCTTAATACCATCTATATCCTGTGCCCTTAGTACTAATATTATATACCTGCTCTAGGATCTAAAACTAGTATAAGAGATGACTTGTGTCCTTTAATGTTAATATGATAAATATATTGCATTCTTTAAAATTAATACAATACCTTTTCTGTGGCCTCTGATATTTATGTAATATCCATAATAAAGCATCTAAAATAGTATAATAGCTGTCCTGTGACTATTAATATTCATACAATATCCATGCTATAAAATCCAAAACTAATGTAATAACTGACCTGTATCCTTTTGTAGAAAAATAATATCCATACTCTGACATCCCAAGCAAATAGAATAGCGGACCTGTGGCTATGAATAGTAATGTAATATCTGTATTAAAGCATCTTAAACTAATACAGTGGATACCTTTGGCCTTTGATATTAATGTACTATCCTTGCTATAGAATCAAAACCTAACATAAAATGTGATATGTACTTTTATTTAATGTGATATCTCTACTTAAACAGTTTAAACCAGTGTAATATATGTTCTGTAAACTTATATCCTGATATACATATTATTGTGTCCAAGGCTAACATAATACTTGATGTTTGAACTTTAATACTAATATAACATGTTTACTATACAGTGTAAAAGTAACATAATAAAAATACAGCACCCCTTCATGCTCAAAACACTAGAAAAAATAGGGATAGTGGGAACATTCCTTAACATTGTAAAGGCCATTTATGCTAAGCCCATGGCTAATATCATTCTAAATGGTGAAAAACTGAAAGCATTCCCCCTAAAAACTGGAACAAGGCAGGGATGCCCTCTTTCACCACTTCTATTCAACATCGTTCTTGAGACTCTGGCCAGAACAATTAGACAAACCAAAGAAATTAAAGGGATACGAATTGGGAAAGAAGAACTCAAACTATACCTGTTCGCTGATGACATGATTATATATTTAGAGGAACCTGGAAATTCCACCAGAAAACTCTTAGAACTCATAAGTGAATTCAGTAAAGTAGCAGGTTACAAGATCAATGCCCATAAATCCAACGCATTTTTATACATAAGTGATGAATCTTCAGAAAGAGAAATTAGGAAAACTACCCCATTCACAATAGCCTCGAAAAAATAAAATACTTGGGAATCAATCTCACAAAAGAGGTGAAAGACCTCTACAATGAGAACTATACAACACTAAAGAAAGAAATTAAAGAACACCTTAGAAGACTGAAAGATCTTCCATGTTCTTGGATAGGAAGAATTAATATTGTCAAAATGGCCATACTACCTAAAGTGCTATACAAATTCAATGCAATTCCAATTAAAATCCCAATGACGTACCTTACAGAAATAAAGCAAGCAATTATGAAATTCATCTGGAAGAATAAGAAACCCAGAATAGCTAAAGCAATCCTTAGCAGGAAGAGTGAAACAGGGGGTATTGCAATACCAGATCTCCAACTCTACTACAAAGCAATAGTAACAAAAATGGCATGGTATTGGTACCAAAATAGAAAGGTAGATCAATGGTACAGAATAGAGGACACGGACACAAACACAAATAAATACAATTTTCTCATACTAGACAAAGGTGCCAAAAATATGCAATGGAGAAAAGATAGCCTCTTCAACAAATGGTGCTGGGAGAATTGGAAATCCATATGCAACAGAATGAAACTAAACCCATATCTCTCACCATGCATGAAACTAAACTCAAAATGGATTAAGGACCTCGGAATCAGACCAGAGACCCTGCAGATTATAGAAGAAAAAGTAGGTCCAAATCTTCACCTTGTTGGTCTAGGATCAGACTTCCTTAACAGGACTCCCATAGCACAAGAAATAAAAGCTAGAATCAACCACTGGGATAGATTCAAACTAAAAAGCTTTCTCTCAGCAAAGGAAACTATCAGCAATGCGAAGAAAGAGCCTACAGAATGGGAGAATATCTTTGCCAATCATACTTCAGATAGAGCACTAATCTCCAGAATCTATGAAGAACTCAAAAAACTTTACTCCAAGAATTCAAATAATCCAGTGACAAATGGGCTAAGGAAATGAATAGACACTTCACAGAAGAAGATCTACAAGCAATCAACAAACATATGGAAAAATGTTCAACATCTCTAGTAATAAGAGAAATGCAAATCAAAACCACCCTAAGATTCCATCTCACCCCAATTAGAATGGCGATTATCAAGAATACGAGCAACAACAGGTGTTGGCGAGGATGTGTGGAGAAAAGTACACTCATACATTGCTGGTGGGGCTGCAAATTAGTGCAGCCACTCTGGAAAGCAGTGTGGAGATTCCTTAGAAAACTTGGAATGGACCCTCCATTTGACCCAGCTATCCCACTCCTTGGCCTATACCCAAAGGACTTAAAATCAGCATACTACAGAGATACAGCCACATCAATGTTCATAGCTGCTCAATTCACAATAGCCAGACTGTGGAACCAACCTAGATGCCCTTCAATTGATGAGTGGATAAAGAAACTGTGGTATATATATATACAATGGAATATTACTCAGCCATAAAGAATGATAAAATTATGGCATTTGCAGGCAAATGGATGAAATTGGAGAATATCATGCTAAGTGAGATAAGCCAATCTCAAAAAGCCAAAGGATGAATGATATTGCTAATAAGTGGAGGATGACACATAATGGGGGGGAGGAAGGGTTAGTGTTAGGGTTAGAGTTTGGGTTAGGGAGGGGGCAAGAATGGAGGAAGGAAGTACTGTATAGAGGGTAAAGAGGGGTGGGAGGAGTGGGGGGAAGAGAAAAAATAACAGAATGAATCAAACAACATTACTCTATGTAAATTTATGATTACACAAATGGTATGCCTTTACGCCATGTACAAACAGAGAAACAACATGTATCCCATTTGTTTACAATAAAAAAAAGTAACATAATATCTGTCCTTGGCTTTCATTATTAATTTAAATCCATACTTCTAGTCTAAAACTAATAGCTTCCCTGCGGCCTTTAATGCTAATATAATATTCATATTATAGCATGTAAAACTAATGTAATAGCATCTCTGTGCCTTTTAATATTAATATAATCTTCATAGAGTAGCATCTGAAATTCATATGATTGCTGCCAGATTTCAATGTTAGTCAAATATCCATTCTCTGGCCTCTAAACCTAATATAGCAACAGCCCTGTGGCCCTTATTCTTGATATGATATCCATATTACATCCTGGAAAACTGATATCTGCTCTGTGGCCTTTAACATTAATACATGCATATTTTCACATCTAACACTAATAAAATAGCTGTGTTTTGACTTTCAGTACTAATATAATGTCCATACTATAACTTCTATAATAAACATAACAGCTGCCCTGCAGCTTTTAATATGGATACAATATGCATACTATAGCATCTTACATTAATATATGTCCTGTGGCCTTTAATAGTAATATGTAACTAGACATTAGTACCTCAAACTGATGAAATAGCTGTTTTTGACCTTTAACGTCAATGTAATACCCCTCCTTTGCTATCTAAAATTAATATAATAGCTGCCATATGTCTTTTTATACTAATATTGTACACAGAGAACAACACTGAAAATTAATATAATGGTTGTCTTCTGGCAAAAGTAATATTGAAAAATTAATATAATGAAAATTAATATAATGGTTGTCTTTCTGGTGTTAAAGTAATATTGATGCAACAACATTGCTCATATAATAGTTGAACTTTGGCCTTTAGTATTAATATAATATGTGTACTGCAGCATCTTGTACTAATATATTAGCTGTTCTGTGGCCTTTAATATTAATGTAAAATCCATGTATAGCCATATGATCCAATATCTGATCTGTGACCTTAAATAATATATAATATACTTCTTAAACTAATGTGATAACTATCATATGGATGTCAGTACTAATGTAACATTTATACTATAGCATCATGGCTGCACTGTGATATTTAATATTAGCAAAACCATCTATAGTAAAGAATAGTTTTCCTTTGTTCATTTTTGGTTTTGTTACCAGAAATTGAACCCACGAACTACATTTTTTGCTCCTTTTTATTATTATTTTTTTTGAGACAGGGTCTCGCAAAGTTACTTAGACCTTAGCTAAGTTCCTGAGGCTGACTTTGAACTTGTGATCCTTTTGCCTTAGCCACTGGGGTTATAGACCTGTGCCACTGCATCCAACTCTGCTGTATGTTTTTGAAACTAATATCATAGCCACACTGTGACCTTTAATACTAATATAATATACAAACTATAATACCTAATAGTGATGTGATAGCTGCCCTATAGTCTTTAATAGTAATATTATATTCATACCATGGTATCTACAATTAATATGGTACCCAGGGCCTTATACTAGCATGATATCAATACTGTATCATTGAATATTAGTATAATTGAAGCCCTGTGGACTTAAATACTAATATAATGTCCACATTATAGCATTTTAAACAAACACAATAGCTAAATGTAGGACTATAATACTAATGAAATATGTGTACTATAGCATCTTAATATACCATAAGAGATACCCTGTGGCATTTAATATTAGTATGAATACATATTGTGAGCTTAAAAGCTGAAGAAATAGCTGCCTTATGGCCTTTCTGTGTTATATAATATCCATACAGTAGCATATAAAACTCATAAAATAGCTGTCCTGTGGCCTTTATGACTAATGCAATATGCCTAAGGTAGCCTATAATATAATATCTATCCTGTGGCATTTAATATTAATATTATATCCCCAATGTGACCTCTAAAACTAATATTATAGTTGTTCTGTGGTCTTTAATATTAAAAGTGTATCAAAACTTGCTCCCTGAACATGAAATAGTAGCTGTAGCTGCTCTATGATCTTTAAATACTATACTATACAGTACATCCATTCTATAGCAATTAGAGTTAATGTAATAGCTTGCCTATGACCATATTACTATGATAGCCAATCTAAAATAATGTAATTGCTCCCTTGTGACCTGTAATACTTACATGATATGCAAACTATGGCATCTGCATCTAAAAAAATAGCAGTCTACTGGATTTTAATACTTATGTAATGTGTATATTCTTAAGTAATATAGTAATTCCATTGTTGTCTTTAATACTAATATATTATCCATCATATAAACTCTAAAACTAATACTGTAACTTCCCTGTGAACTTATTATTAATAAACTATCCATACTGTAGCATCTAAGAGAGACATAAGAGCTAACCTGTGGCTGTTAATATTGAAGTAATATCCACACCACAGCATGTAAAGTTAATAACTGCCCTGTGGTTTTACTATTATTAAGATATCCATAGTGTAGCATGTAAAATTAATATGCTAGATTCCCTGTAGCCTTTAATGTTAATATAATATACATGACATAGCATACAAAATTAATGAAATAGTTACACGGCAGACTTTCACACTAAAATAATAATCCATGTTTCATGTGTACTGTGCTTAATTATTAACATCATGTCCAAATTATAAGAAAAGAAACTAATATATGACCTGTGGTTTTAATGCTAATAACCACCTAAAGCTAATATAAGAGCTGCCACATGCCCTTTAATAATAACATAATAAAATATCCATAGTTTAGCAAGTGAAATTAATATAATTTATTCTGGTTATAATACTATTTTGACATCACTATGTAGCATGTAAAATTAATACCATTGCTTCCCTGTGGCCTTTTATGTTAATATGATATCCATACTATAACATCCAAATCTAATATAAAGTCTGCCTTGTACATTTGTACAAAATGATAACCCATTTTGTATGCCTGTGCTCTTATTGGGAACATGATGTCCATATTATAGTATCAAAACTTGATAAAATTGCTGCCTGGTCAACATCCACTGTGCTTTGCCGAATCTTCATGTGTATTCAGAAGACGTTTATCAGGCTTTATTTCAGGCAGTATTGCAGGGAAGTATGTAATAAAGCCCCTTGATGGAGCTTATGCTTCTAGCAAGACAGAAGTGGGTAGTGGGTGAGTCACCAATTAGGTCAGTGCTCTACCACTGAGCTGCTTCCCCAGCCCTGATCCCTATTAACTATTGTTTTAGACAGGCACTCCTTAAATTGCCCAGTCTGACCTTGAACTTGGAATACTTCTGCTTCAGCTTCCTGAGTCACTGGGATTTCCAGCAAGCACCACCATGACCAGCTGGAAACATTTGTAAGTCATGTTTACTAAGTAAAGCTTATGTAGAATATAATTTGCCAGTTTTAGTGTTGAGTTCTATGATTTTTTTTTTTTCTTTGGTACTGGGGATTAAACACAGGGTTCTCTACCACTGAGCTACATCCCCAAAACTTTTTATTTTTTATTCTGAGATAGAATCTCACTACATTGATGAGACTGGCCTTCAAATTTTCAATCCTCTTTCCTCAGCCTCTCAAGTGACTGGGATTACAGGCATGTACCACTGCATGTGTCCTACATGATAATTTCTTAATGAGGTCTCTTCTCTTTTTCCAGCTACACTACTGGAAATTGAACCCAGGGACAATGTGCTACATCTATGTGCTACATCTCTACCCTATTTACTTATTTATTTTAAGGCAGGTTTTCCTTGCTGAGGCCGACCTTGAACTTGCAATCCTTTTGCCTCAACCTGCTGAGTGACTGGGATTACAGGTGTGTGTCACCATGCCAAGCTAATATTACTAATATTATGATTTTTAATCTTTTTGATTTTATCTGTTGCATAAGCAATTCATTTTATTTATCTATTGTGAAGGTGGAAAAACATTTCTATAAAAATAGTGGCATAATATATTGTTAACAACAAGAAACAGCTCAAGTGTATAATAGTTATAGAATGAATAAGTAAGCATCAGAATAATTACAACAAATAAAAAGGCAAATGTGGAAAACAGTAGATTCATGATTTTTTATTTATTTTATTTTTTTGTGGTGCTGGCAATTAAACCCAGGGCCTCATGTGTATTAGGCAAGCAGTCTACCACTGAGCTACCCCCTCAACTCTCATGAAATCTTTTGAATGAACAAAATGACAGTAGTAAAACTTCTAATACTATTTATCCATTTTATTTATCCAGTTGCCAGTGGATTTTTATTTTTATTTTTATTTGTTAATGTATGGTGCTGAGAATGGAACCTAGGGTCTCACACAGGCTAGGCAAGCACACTGCCACTGAGTCACAACCCTAGCCCTTATGCATTGATTTTTGCAAAGAACTTTGTGTGTTTAAAAGTTTAGAATTTGAAGTCATACTTTATCATTTTTTCTTTAACTTAGTAGATTGTTATTTTAGGGTGAAGATGTAGCATAGAAAGGAGGTACCATAAGTTCCTTCACAGTTAGGCCAGTTTGAAGAGAACTCTGTGGTGTCCAAGGCAGCAAGATAGATGATGCATCCCCTCAAGCTGGCTGTCTGGAAGTGAAGCCCCAACAACTTAATTGCTAGTGGGACCTCACTCCAGTCAAAGAGAACAATTCAATGTCTTCCCATTTTGCTTCAATGAAATAGCATTTTGTATCTCAATCTTTTGAAGTCAGCCTGACCTACCTCTATTACCATACCACACTTAGAGTCAGATTTCCTTACAAGATTTTTTATCATAATGAATAACACAGATTTATTGAAGCTTAGATTACAGGATGTCACAGGTGCCTGGAGAAGATGTTTGATATTAAACAACTGGCACTTCAATGTTAAATGAAAATAGAAATATGGATATTGTTGGTGAAGATATTCTGCGTTTTCTTTTAGGGCATGTCCTGGGATAGGATGGGTGAAATATTTTAGAGTTTTGATTTCCTTCTTACATGGTTTACGGTCAGAAAAATAGCAAGGTATTTATTTTATTTAATTTTTTGCAGTACTGGGCACTCCACCTAGCTCTTCAGGACAGTGGGCAGGTGCTCTACTGTTGAGCTACATCCCAGTCCCAAGGTGTTTTTTTTTTAAATATGAGCAGGAAAAAACACTGCTATGGATTTGGTTTACATGTGTGCTTTAAATAAAATAACTGTCTTTCTAGTTACATTTTAGAAATTTTATTATTTTAACATCTCTATATCTGCACTAAAATTTTTTAAAATGTGATCATATCCAATTTTGTATTGAGGGAAAGCCACATTTACATACTATTGGATTTTAAGATTAATTTGTAAGCTAATTTATCAAGCATGAAAACAGGGTTTAGCTCATCAGTCATCAATATGTTGCTGAAACTTTGTAATTTAAACCTGTGGAAAGATGTTTCACTTTATTTTTTTTCCTTTAGCATATCAGTCTCTATAAAGCAATATAGATATGAAACCTGACTGCTATACTTTTAAGAATTACATTGGGAAAGGGACACTACATTTTTTTAACAATGTCCCCCTAGTTTTTTTCTTTCATTTAACAAATAAAAGGTAAAAAATGAAATGTTACAGCTGAGAAATATGAAAGAGTGTATTTAATAAAAACTAATTTTCAGAACTCGCTAAAATAATGAACTGAGGAGATTCCTGTGGACACATAGGACTTGTCTATGTTTTGATTGCAGTTTAACAATTGGCTGATTGAACTACAATCATAGCAATGTTGCATTTTAATCACATGCATACATTTGGTTAACCAAACCTTTAAATCACAGTTTGATATGTGCTAATATATAACCTGATGCTAATATAACAGCTGCTATATGCCCTTTAATAATAACATAATAAAATATTCATAGTTTAGAAAGTAAAATTAATATAACTTATTCTGGTTATAATACTACTTTGATATCAAATTGTAGCATATAAAATTTATATCTTTGCTTCCCTGTGACCTTTTATGTTATTATGCTATCCATACTATAACATTCAAATATAATGTAAAGGCTACTTTGTGCATTTGTAGAAAATGATAATCCATTTTACATGACTGTGGCCTTTTTGGGAACATGATGTCTATATTATAGTATCAAAACTTGGAGGTTTAGCACCTAAACCCTCTTAATGAGCAGTAAAACAAAAGCAAAATTTTAGCTGGTTTTCTTGTAGACTTTAACAGTTAAGTACACACAGCAATCTAATGCTAATGTACATACTTTCAAAAGTACATTATATACATTGTAGAAAAGTACATAATGAGAAAAATATTGCTCATAGTATAAAAACATGAGGGCTAAAAAGAGTTCTTCAGATATAATCCACTATGTGTTTTCTACTGAGAGAACTTACAAGACATGGCTCCACTGTTTTTTTTTTTCCTTTTGTTTATAACATTGCTGTGAAAGTTACAAAAGAAGAAGAAAAAACCTCACTAGTTAAGCAAATTCTGAAGGATAACTTGGTGTCCTCTTCACCAGCTGTCTTCAGAGCAAGACTTGTGGAAGAACCCTGAGTTTTCTGCAAAGACTTCATTGTTACTTTTCAAAAGAGCAGACAATAAAGTTCACTGGCAGATTGCCCACTTTCCAAAGCACCAAACATGATGCTTTTCCAATTTTGTCAACACTTTGGTAGACTACACTTAAAAATAATCTGCCAAAAGCTTTCTGCACAACATTGCTGGTTCCTCTATTCCAATACAGTTTCCTGTAGTTGTACCTTACTGTTTGTTTATGTAAACAGGGAGAACACAGCATTGATCCACTGCTTTCAGGAAGTGCAGGCTTTCAGTCACCAGGGCCAAGGGAGCAGCATGCATAAGGTTCCAGTCTGCACAGGCTGCCTGCTCCTCCCCTAATGTCCCTTGCCCTGCCTTTTCCCACGGGACTAAGGATATCCATATGAGCCTGGGCCCTGGTGGTGGTTTTGTGGAAGGGAATAATCTTTGTCCCCAAAATGTGAGCTCTTTCTATGGTTATCAATATTGCAAAAATTTTAAAAATAATAAAATATCAAAGTTATAACATTTTGGAGTTCCACATGCATGCAGTATTTTAAGGTCATGATAACACTCTGAAAATATTTGTAATAAACAACAACTTGCCAATGTGGGTATCAAAAAACATTATAAACTTTCACAAATTACTTGTTTGCCAACAGTCAAAAGACAGGTGCCTAGAACAGGATAAAATACAAAGTATGCAAATATATGGGAAAATATTTAGTATTCTAGAATTGGTGGGTAGGGATGTATACATTTTTAAATGTTGCACAGAACTTACCAACAAATCATCTATTTGAGGAGTGTTATGCAGCTTAACCTTAAGGAGCAGAGTCTAAGTACAACTCCTTTTCATCCTCAAAAGTTTATAGCTGAGAAATGTATTTCATTTAATGTTAGAATTAAATTTCTTCTCTTACTAGGGTCACAAATATTTTTTCCTATATCCATAAATTACTTGAGCATCTGTGAAAGAGTACTTTGATTTAAGTCAGTTTGACTTTAGCAAGCTAAAGAGCATGCATCCAATCACCAGCACCAAAATAAAATGAATAAAAGTTTTTAAAGAGGTAGAAATAAAGGAAGTCTTCTTTTTACTTCATTTTTTCTTAGGACAGTCCTTGCCAACACAAAATGTATAAAGAGGAATTTGCATTTTTATTTACTTTTCTATGTAGAAGTGAAAGAAAGCTTTTCATCTGTTTTTATAGATATTACACATAAATTTTTATGTGTAGGGCTTATTACATAAATGTAATTGTAGGTTAATTCTTCTTTAGTGGCATGCTGACAAAAAAGAAGAGAGCAAGTGTAAAAGATTTTTACTACTGCCAAAGTATTGGTTTACTTCATAAGTTTTACTTAAAAAACTGAACTCAAGGGGCTGGGGCTGGGGCTCAGCGACAGAGTGTTTGCCTAGCATGTGTGAGGCACAGGGTTTGATCTTCAGCTCCATGTATGAATAAATGAATAAAATAAAGGTCTATCAACTTCTAAAAAAATATTTTAAAAAAACTGAACTCAAGCATACTTACCTGATCTTTTATTGTAGTCATTTATACCCATACACTGAATACCTAGTATATAATTGACATAATGTCTCTTAAAACTCTTCCCTGTAAGTCTTATGTTACTTGATCAGACATTTAAAACTGGAGATAGCACTTAAGTTTAAGTAAACACTTTCCTCACACAGAAGCACTTCTGGAGGTAGGAAACTGTAAACTGCCTGTTTTAAAAGTTAGGGCAGTATTAAATATTCAACATTGGAAATACCTGATTTACATATATCCTATGTAAGTCTAAATATTGAATAAAGTTAACCATGCTAATTCATTTGGGTCCTACATTTCCTATCGCTCTAAATTACTTGAAAGAAAAAAAGAAAAGCAAGGATTTTATTATGTTTTAAACTTGGTCTTCTATTGTTGTTTTATCATTCATCTCTCTTTACCTATAATAATTTTAAGAACTAATATTAAATTAAATGCCACCCATGTGACTAGAACCACTATGTACCTCTTGTTTGCATTACATTTCACTCAAGGTAAGGCACTGTGGGTTATGTGATGGTTCTTTATTTCATGTATGAATAAAAAAATTGAGTGTTCCCAATTATACTTGTAATGCATCCTAAATTTTAGTAGCATCCAAAAGTCAGTGATATTAAAATGATAGAAAATAAAAGAGCATCTAAGACTGACTGAAATACATAGTCCTTAAAAGATATCTGTAAAATCACTATAATGGTACTATTTTATTAATTGAAATACTCTGTTGATTCATAGTAATAGTAATGATTACAATAGGCAAAAAGGCAACAATTATTGAACTGCTGCGTGTTCTAGAAACTGTTCAATTTTTTGCATAGATTCCCATTTAAGCATCACCGTAGTATCCTGGGAGATAACTAATAACTTTAATCCTTATTTTATTGGTGATAAAATTTAGGGATAGGAGCGCTAACTAGAGAGTCACAGAAGTTAAAGTAGAATTCCAGCCAATGTTGAACTAGATTCAAGGGCCATGCTGTTTATAGTCAAGTTGGATGCTCTGGGCTTAGAAGGTGGTTCAGTGATAAAGCTCTTACATAGGAGACTCCAGGCTCTGGGGTCCATCCCCAGCACCACAAAAACAGAATAAACAAAAATAAAACATCTGTAGGACCAGGCACAGTAGCTCATGCTTATAATTCTAGTGATTTGGGAGACAGGTAGAAGAAGCATTACAAGTTCAATGCCAGCCTGGGCAATTTAGTGAGACCCTGCCTCAAAATTAAAGTAATAATTAAAAGTTCTAAGGATATGGCTTTTGGGTCAAGTGCCCCTGAGTTCAAACCCTGGAAGTACCAAAAAAAGAAAGGCAAAAGAAAAAGTCAAGAGAATAGGCTGATAATTCATTAATTCAGTACATAATAACAGCTGGTAAATATTGTAATTTCTTCAGAAGATAATAGAGGAATTGCCTGTTATTTAATGTTTATAATTTCATTAATAATTGTAAATTTTGAAAGCATATTTTATGAGATCCTAACTTACATTCATAGGACTGCTCTACCTTATGCCTGTGCCTTTGGCAAAGCAGAAATCCCAGATTTTCTAATAAAGAAGAATTTTAAGAACAACCTCAGTGATCTTGATGGCAACACACCATTGATGAAGATAGTGGTAGCCATGGGTTTCTGTAGGAAAAAATTTGATTGAAATTCTTAGGAGAAAAATTGATTAATTCAATTTAAATATGATTAATTAGTAAAACATATTAAATATTTTTCTTTGATTCTCAAAACTTAGAGTTTATTTCTTGGTATAAAACCAAAAGGCACTAAAGTACGTGGAAGAGCAGTGTGCAAATATCCTATTAGAACATGGTGCCAATCCACCTGCTCACAACATCAGGAATGAAACAACTCTCCACCTGGCTGTTGCTTTGAAGTCACCATTTTTAGTGAAAAAACTGATTTCACTCAATGTGAATTTGGAAGCCAAAACCAAGGTATACACCAGACACCATTATTTCCAAAATACTTAAACTGTGTTTATTTTGACTGTGACATTGTGTGACGAATGTGGATTTTAATGCAGGTTTGTTTTTTAAATTAGAATGCAAACAGTTGTTAAAATGTCTCTTCCTCTTTTTCATTTTTTTAAAGTCATGAATGTATTTAGTTTACCTCTAAAAGTTGTCCATATTTAAAATTAAGGATACTCATTCAGAAGTCTGAAATTTAAGCTTCTCTTAAGAATCAATGTGCCCCTCTAAGCCCCATTACTGTGTAGTGAGGGTGTGCACTGTGCCTCCCACATAGCATGGAGGAGTGTTCTGTTTGCTGCTGTCAAAATATAGCATTCACTCTGATGACCTACTTTTCCTCAATAAATAAGTATACATTTCCTGTTTTAGAGTATATTATACAGATTTCATGGTTCTCTTGATAGTTTCTATTAATTTACAAGAATCTGGCCTATACAATAATTTATAAATCTCTTTGAAATGGATTAAGGTTTAGAATTTAGTAATTGGCATTTACTATATTTTAAATTATTATGATAGTTTTATAGTTTTACATGGGACTTAGTTTCATCCTGACAAACTGATGTGGATGGAAATTAATTTTAGTTCTGACCTCCTTGGGCTCCCTCTTTGCCTCTCATGTTCCCTCCCCTATCTCATTCTCCTTTCCCTCCCCTGCTGGATATCTTTTTGCTCATCCATGTGTTTGCATTTGATTGGACACTCATGTTATCTTTCCCTCCTCCCTTGCTTTATTTTACTCTAACTTCCATTTTTGAGAGAAAAGGTTTGACCTTTGAGTTTCTGAATTTGGATAATTTTAAATGGCAGGATATTCTCTATTTCCACCTGTTTACCAACAAATGAAATAATTTTATTCATTTTATATGTAAAATGTGTATATAATTTATACGATATGTAGTATATATTAATTTATATATTGTTATATATGTAATTCATATTATATAATAAATATGCAATACAACATATATTATATATACATATGCATATACACATACATATATGTGTGCATATACATCTACATTTGTGTATATATATAACATACCTGGATATACCTGGGTCAATTACATAATATAGCTATTATGAATTTGTTATTGTAAATATTTTTGTGGCAGAGTTGTCATAGTATGGAAATTTTAGATCTTTCAGGAGAATAGAAGGAGTGAAATAGTTGTATTATATTGTGGTCATATGCCTACTTTTGGCTGTTCTTAGATATCATGACAGTAGAATGTGTTTTCATATATCATTCATTCATAGGCTATCTCTTCCTATATTTGTGGTTGTACATGATGTGGAGTTAGACTAGTTTTGCTTTCATATATGAACATAGGAAAATTAGGTCTGATTCACTCTATGGTCATTCCCACCCCTATTCTCCCTCCTTTCCTTCACTCCACACAGTCCAATCCAGTGAACCTCCTCTCCTCCATTACTCTGCCTATCGTGAGTCAGCATCCAATATTAGACAGAACATTTAGCCTTAGAATTTTTGGGATTGGCTTATTTCATTTAGCAAGATAGTCTTGGTTCTATTCATTTACTGGCAAATGCTATAATTTCTTTCTTCTTTTTGACTGAATAATAGTCCATTGTATATATGTGCCACATTTTCTTTATCCATGCATCTGTATAAAGGCATCTAGGTTGGTTTCATAGCTTAGGTATTAAGAATTGAACTGCTGTAAAATTTATGTGGCCATATCACTGTAGTAGGCTAACTTTAAGTCTTTTGGGTATATGCTGAGAGTGGGATAATAGTATCAAATATTGGATCCATTCCTAGTTTTCTGAGGAATCTCCATACTGCTAATGGGCTACACCAGTTTTCAGACCCACCAGTAATGTGTGAGTGTAATTTTTTCCCCACATCCTTACCAACATCTATTGATACCATAGGCTTTTAATTGCCATTCTGACTGCAGTGAGAGGAAATCTCAGTGTAGTATTAATTTAATTTCTCTAATTGCTAGTGATATTGGATTTTTTTTATATATTTACTGATTGCATTTCTTCTGTGAAGTGTCTGTTCAGTTATGAGACCTATTTATAGGTTGGGTTATTTGGGGTTGTTTGGTGTTAAGTGTTTTGAGTTCTATGTATATCCTGAAGATTAATGCTCTACCTGAGATGCAACTGTCAAAGATTTCCTCCCATTCTGTGGGCTGTCTCTTCATATTCTTGATTGTTTCATTTGCTGTAATGAAGCTTTTTAGTTTGATACCATCCAATTTATTGATTCCTGATTTTATTTTCTGCACTTTAGGAGTCTTCTTGAGAAAATTGTTTCCTAATGTGATATGATGGAGAGTTTGTCCTACATTTTCCTCTAGTAGATGCAATATTTCTGGTCTAATGCCAGTTTGAGTTGAATTTTCTTCAGAGTGAGATATAGGAGTTAAATTTCAATGTACTACATATGGATTTTCTGTTTTCCAGTGCTGTTTGTTGAAAATGCTATCTTTTCTTCAATGTGTGTTTATTGGTGACTTTGTCTAGTATGAAATAACTGTATTTATGTGGGTTTGTCTATACATCTTCTCTTCTGTACCATATGTCTTCCTATCTGTTTTGGTGCCAATACCATGTCTCTTTTGTTACTATTCCTCTGGAGTGTAATTTAAGTTCTGGTATTGGAATGCCTCCTGCTTCACATTTCTCATGGAGAAATGATTTGGTTATTCCCAGTTTCTTCATTTTCCAAATGAAATTTTATGACTGATGTATCTATTTCTATGAAGAACCCAACTAGAACATTAATAGGAATTGAATTAAATCTGTATAGCACTTTTTGGTTGTCTGGTCATTTTTAAAATACACATTCAAAAATATGCAAGATCTTTCCATCTTCCCTGGTCTTCTCCAACTTGTTTCTTTAGAGTTCTGTAGTTTTCATTGTAGAGGTTGTCCACCAATTTTTTGATTGATTCACAAATATTTTGATTTATTTTTAAGGCTCTTATTTTTAAGGCTTCTATTCTAGAGAGTTTTCCTAATTTCTCGTTGATTCATCACCAGTACATAGGAATGCAATTGATTTATGGGTGTTAATTTTATATCCTGCTACATTGTTGAATTCATTTATTAGTTCTAGAAAATTTCTAGTGTAATTACTTGTGTTTTAAATATAAAATCATATTGTCAGCAAATAGAGATAGTTTGATTTTTTCATTCATATCCCTTTAATTTCTTTCTTTTCTCTAATTGCTTTGACTAAAGTTTCCAGAACTATGTTAAATCAAAAAAGTGAAAGAGAACATTCCTGTCTTGTTCCAATTTTTAGAGGGAACACTTTCAATTATTCTTCATTTGGAATGATGTTGGCCATGGGTTTAGCATATACAGCCTTTACAATGTTGAGGTATATTCCTATGATCCCTAATTTTTCTACATGAATGAATACTCTATTTTGTCAAATGCCTTTTTGGCATTTATTGACATAATCATGAGATTTGTGTCTTGAAATCTGCTGATTTGGTGAATTTTATGTTCTGATTTTCATATGATGAAACAACCTTGCTCCCTGGGAAGAACCTCACTTGAGCACCATGCACTACCTTTTAAATGTTTCTTCATATACAACTTGCCAGTATTATATTGAGAATATTTTCATCTATATTCATGAGAAATATTTATCTGAAAATTTCTTTCCCTGATGTGCTTTTTTGTTTTTGTTTTTGTTTTTTTCAGGATGATACTAGCTTTATACAATTGCTTTGGAAATGTTACCCACTTCCTTACTTCATGGAATAAATTGAGAAGTATTGCTGTTTTCTTTGAAGGTCTGGTAGAACTGAGTTAAAAATCCACCTGGTCCTGAGCTTTTCTTTCTCGGGAGGCTTTTGATGACATCTTCAAATTCATTGCTTGAATTTTATCTCTTTAAATTTCTTAAGTCTTTCTGATTGAATTTGGGTAGTTCATATGTCTGTAGAAATTTTTGATGTTTTCAACATTTTATATTTTATTAAAGAATAAATTTTCAGAATAGTTTCTGAATATCTTCTGTATGTCAGTATTGTATATAGTTATATTTCACTTTTCATTGTGAATTTTAAGAATTTGAATTTTCTCTTTTCCTTGATTGGTTTGTCTAAGGTTTATCAATTTTATTTACTTTTTGAAAGAACCAACTTTCTGTTATGTTGCTAGTTAAGTTTTTTGTTTCAATTTTATTTCAGCTCTGATTTTAATTATTCCCTGTCCTCTTTCTTTTCTGGTGCCTTGTGATGAAATGTTAGGTTACTTATTAGGGACTTTCTATTCTTTAAATGAGTGAGCTGAATGCAATGTACTCTCCCCTTAGCACTGCCTTCATATTTTCCCAGAGATTTTGATATGTTGTATTTATATTCTCATTTACCTGTGTTAGTTTTTTAAATTTCATCCTTGATTTCTTCTGCTACTTCAGTCATTCAATAGAGTATTGTTTGGTTTCCAGGTATTAGAGAAGATTCTGATTTGTATTTTAATCTTGATTTCTAATTTGATTCTATTAGGATCTCAGAGAATGAAAAGTTTTATCTCAATTTTGCATATTTGTTAAGAGTTGCTTTGCAGCATAACATATAGTGTATTTTAGAGAAGGATCCATGTGCTGCTGTGAAAAAGGTACCTTCAGTGTTTGATGAATGAAATATCCTATATATGCCTGTTAAGTCTAAATTATTTATTGCATTTTTTAGTTCTCTACTTTCTTTCTTTTCTTTTCCTTTGGAGAATCACTCCAGTGGTGAGAAAGGTGTCTTAAAGTTGCCCAATATTATTGTGTTGTGGTCTATTTGATTCTAGAAATTGAGAAAGCTTTGTTTGATGCATGTAGAGCCTCCATTGTTTGGGGCATAAATATTTATGATTGTTATGAATTGTTGATATGTAATTCCCTGAAGCAGTATGAAATGTCCTCCTTCATCCCTTCTGATTAACTTTAGATTGATGTTCACTTTATCTGATATGAAGATAAAATCTCCTGGTTCTTTATGAGATCCACATGACTTATGTTTCTTTCCATTCTTTTACCTTCAGTCTGTATATGTCTTTGCTGATTAGGTAAGTGTCCTGGAGGCAGTGTATTTTTGGGTTGTCTTTTGTAATCCACTCTACCAATCTTTGTATTTTTATTGATGTGTTTAGGTCATTAACATTAATGTTATTATTGAGATGATTTTTATTCACTGTCATTTTGATTTATTTTTTATTTTTAATTTGAATTAGTTTCTCCTTTGACAATTATTCTAGTGTAGTTCCTTCCTTTCCTGGTCTTCACTTTTATTTTCTTATTTCTTCATGAACTATTTTATTGAATATGTTTTGTAGAATAGGCGTTCTCCTTGGAATTTTTTTAACTTGTACTTATCATGGAAGGTTTTTATTTCATCATCAGCTATGAAGCTTAATTTGCTGGGTATAGATTTTTTTGGCTGGAATCCATATTCTTTCAGAGCTTGATATATAATGCTCCAAGATTCCTAGCTCTGAGGGTCTGGGCTGAGAAATCAGCTGAGATACAGATTGTTTTCCCTCTAAATGTGACTTTTTGATTTTCTATGGCAATCTTTAAAATTCTATCCTAATCTGTATGTTGGGCATTTTCATAATAATATAACTGTGTGGGTGTGTTCTAGTTTTTTATTATATATATATATTTGGAGTTTTATAAGCCTCTTGCATCTGATTTTCCATTTTATTCTTTAGATTTGGAAACTTTTCTGATATTTCTTTTTAATTTTTTAAAAAATATTTGTTCTAATTAGTTGTACATAACAGTAGAATGCTTTTATACATTTTGAAAGATCATACATAAATGGAGTGTAATCTCATTTTTCTGATTATACATGTTGTAGGATCCACATCAGTCAATTCATTTATGTACATGAGGTAATAATGTCTGTTTTACTCTATCTCTCTGATGTTATTTCATTGAAAATACTGTGTATTCATTTGGTTTCTCTCTTTAAGCCTTCATCTATAATCATTCTTAAGCCTTCATCAATAAATATTCAATTTGATCTTTTCAGGTTATCTCATATTTTTGGAAAATTCTATTTATGGACTCCTAGCATCTTTTCTCCATGATCAACTTTAATTTCAAGATTACATATTTTGCCTTCATTATCTAAAATTCTGGCTTCTCAGTGATCTAGTCTGTTGGTCATGCTTTTAGTTGAATACTTAATTTGGTTCATTGATACCTTCTTTTCAAGTATTTCTGTTTGATTTTTGTTTAGAATCTATCTGTTTATTGAAATGATCTTTCATTTTCTGCATTTTTCCCTGATATCACTCCTTCAACATCATTTTCCTCACAGATCAAGTTATATACATTCTAAACTCCTTTGTCATTTCTTCCTCTATGGTGCTGATGGATTCTGTTATCAAAGTGTCTTGGTTTGTTTGGGGTGATTTGTTCCCTCACTTTTTCATGTTGTTTTTATGTCTACTCATGTAAAAGTATGGATGTAAAACAATAGTTTTTCTACTCTGTAGACTATAGTGTCCCTGAAGGTTTCCAGTACTTATAATTTAAGTGTAACAGCAACCAATAAAAATTATATACAGAATCAAACCCAGTAATTCCCATTGTGACATCTACAATGTTGTCACAATAAATAGAAAATATACAATGAGTTCTTGTGAACAATAAAAACACTAACTTTACAAAATGACTTATAATTTTGAATGTTGGGCCGGGAGAGAACAGAAGTAATGTAGGATGTGATGATTTTGAGGGAGGGGGAGAGAAGATAGAAGCAAAAAGTTAAAGAAAGACTGAAAGAACCATAGAGATTGGCTATCAGCAAAGAAAAGGGAGAAAGAGGTTCAACAGTAACAGATTAGAGAAAACATATATAAAGTAAAGCTTTTAAAAATTAAAAATAAATACAAAAATGAAAGAATAAAAATCAAGACTGAAATATATTAATCAAACGTCCTAGTCTCCAAAAAACTGATCCATGGAAAATAAGTAGTTTGTAGTTTCAAATGAGCTGGAAATGAAAAAAGAAAAATCCAAATATAAATATGTATAAATATCTATGAACAATTAAGGTCTCCATTAGGAAGAGAAAAGATATAAGGGGAAAAAAGACCTTGATGAAAAGTTAAAGAATTGTTTTCATTGGAGTTCAAAATATTCTCAGTTTCCCTACTTAGTAGTTAAGTGGGGTTGTCTGTATTGTGATGCTTGCTGTACTCTCAGAGTGGAGATGCAATTATGAGAGACAATCCTGTTGGTGGAAATGCTGGGTGCAGGCTCTGGGCATAGGTGGGGTCTAGGCTTTTTCGCTGAATGCCAGTTGGCCTGGAGATTCTCAATAACTGCACCCCCAGAGCTCAGAAATTGCCAGTCCCTCCTGGAAGTCTGCCACCCAAGATCTCTGGGGCCCACTTGTGTGGCGTAGGAGCGAATTCTTAGTTCACTATGTCACCTGCTGACTGCATATTTCATGGTGTCAAGCTCAGTGTCCAAACTCAGTCTCTCCCACACCCACCTTTTTAATTCCTGGCCAGATGTCTGTCTCCCAGTCAGCCTTGCAATATTAGAGGAGAGGGGGAGTAACAGGTGGAATTCCATGACCAGTTGTTCTCTGTGTAAACCTCATATGTTTAATTTTCTCTTTGCAACTTGGATACACTCTTTGTCATGCATTTTGCTTTTGCCTGGCCTGTATTTTGGGCCAGACTCAGGTTTGTTAGAACTTGGCTTCCATAGTTATCAGTCCCCAATGTGTGGCCTCAAAACTGTTCCTTCCTTAGTCCTCCATATGCCACACAAAAATATGTGGTTGGTTTAATATACAAGACTGCTGTGAAGTGAACCTTTACATTTAGTGAGATAGTGGCTTTGATCTGCAAACTGTATACAGGCATGTCTCACTCCTCCTAAAAGTGTGGGTTTCCTTGATTCCCTTATCCCTCCATTGTGCCCTGAGAGGGGCCACTCTGGAGTCTCCAGCTGCAGCAGCAGCTATGGCACTGGAGGTTTCTTCCTCATTTTATCTGCTTTGATTGTCCAGTATTAAGTTCCAGTAAAGCCCCACCCTTTTTTTTTGTTCTCCAACCTCGCTGAGAAGCTGCCTGTCTTCTTTCTTGGTTTCACACCATGGAGTAGCCAGGAAAGTGACCTGCTCTATCCCACCACCTTGAAACCTCCCAGGCATCCCTAGCCATTTGAAGACTCTCCACACTGCTCTCCCAAGTGGTATGTCTGCAGTTCACCCACAATGCACAGGTGCTCCTTTCTCCCCACAACCTCACTGGGTTTTACTGATTTCCATGTTCTTGATCATTACCATTCTGACCACAGAGAGATTGAATCATATGTAGAATTTCCTTGATTGCTATAGATGTTGAACTTTTTCCTATTTTTGTTGTCCAATTGTGTGCTTCTTTTGAGTAGTTTCTGCACAGTTGCTTGCCCTTCTATTGATTGGGTATTGTTTTGGTGGGTTTTAGTTCTTGTGTATTCTGGATATAAGTTCCCCATTGAAGGAATTAATAGGGAATTAATGTAATTAAAAGGAATAAAGAAATTGCCTAGATTTTCTCTCATTCTGTAGGTTCTCTTTTCACAGTTCTAATCATTTCCTTTGCAGTGCAGAAACTCTTCAGTTTTGTGTCATTCCAAATATTAATCCTTGGTTTCATTTTTTGCACTTTATAGGGCTTCATAAGGAAGCTGATGCCAGCAATTTTACATTGGAGTGTTGACACTGTGTTTTCTTCTAGCAGCTGAAATTATCAGGTCTAATTTTTAATCTTTGATCCATTTCAATTTGAGGATTGTGCAGAGTGAAAGACCAGGGCCTAATTTTGTTTTTCTATAAACACCTCTGCATTTGTCCCAGCACCATTTATTATAAAGTGTGTCATTTCCCTAAGATACATTTTTGGCAACTTTGTCAAATATTATATGACTTGAGGTTTGCGAATGTTTTTGCTGCTATGTTTCTGTTGTATAATTTTAGATTAGATAATTTTATGTTTCCTGCTTCAATTATCTTGCTTAGTATTGTGTATCTATTCTGGATTTCTTATTCTTCCAAGTAAATCTAAGAGTTGATTTTTCCTCTGTCCAGAAGGTAATTTGTATTTTAATTTGTATCGTATTGGATCTGTATATTGCTTTTAGTGGTTTGGACTTTCTGACCATATTGTTTCAGCCTGTTCAAGAACATGTGATGTCTTTCCATCTTCTCATTTCTTAAATGTTCTTTTTCTTCAATGTTCTATTATTTATGTTGTAGAGCTCTTTTTCCTCCTTGGATAAATTAATTCCCAAGTATTTAATTTTTTGAGGTTATTGTGAGTGAGATGTTTTTCTTGATTCCTTCCTCAGCTGAATCACTGTTGGGGTATAGGAAAACTACTGACTTATGGGTGTTGATTTTGTATCCTATTACTTTGCTAAATTCCTTTATAAGCTCTAAAATCTTCTGGTGAAATCTTTTTTTATCTTCTAGATATAGGATCATGTTTTCAGCAACAGAGTTTGACTTCTCCTATTTGCATTCTTTTTCTTTTCTTGCCTGGTCACTCTGATAAGTGTTTTGAGGCCTGTATTAAATATGAATGCTGAGTGTGCAGGCTTGTCTTGTTCCTGAATTTAGTGGGCAGGCTTTTAGGTTTTTATTTATTTTACTGGGTTTGGGTTTGTCATAAATGGCCTTTAAAATGTTGAGGTAAGTAACTTTGATCCCTAGTTTCTCATGTTTATAAAATGAATGGGTGGTAGTTTTTATCGAAGGTTTTTCTGCATTTATTGAGATGATTGCATGACTTTTTCCCATAATTCTACATAAGGAATGAATCCCAATTATTGATTTATGCATGTTGAAATAACTTTGCATACATAGAATGAAACCCACTTGTTCTTGGTTCATCATCCTTTTGAATATGGTTCGCTAATATTTTAAGGATGTTTGCATCTGTATTTATCAGGGCGATTGCTCTGTATTTTTTTTTCCTTGATATTTCTTTGTGTGTTTTGGTATCAGGGTTATATCAGCTTCATAAAATATATTTGGGAAAGTTTCCTCCATTTCAATTTCATGGAATAATTTTGAAAAGAATGCTATTATTTCTTCTGTAAAGGTTTGGTAGAACTCAACTGAGAATCCATTAGGTTGTGGGCTTTCGTATTGTGGAAGATTTTAAGTTGTTATTGCAATTTATTACTTGGTATTGATGTGTTTAGATTTTACAAATTTTTCTATTTCAATTTGGTCAGGGTCATATGTATGTGTAGAAATTTGCCAATGTTTTCTTTTTTTTAATTGTAAACAAATGGGATACATGTTGTTTCTCTGTATATGGCATAAAGGTATACCATTTGTGTAATCATAAATTTATATATGGTAATGTTGTTTGATTCATTCTGTTATTTTTTCCCTTCCCCCACCCCTCCAACCCCTCTTTTCCCTCTAAATAGTCCTTCCATCCTCCGTTCTTGCCCCCATCCCTAACCTTAACTCTAACCCTAACACTAACCTCCCACCCCCCATAATGTGTCATCATCTGCTTATCAGCAAGATAATTCATCCTTTGGTTTTTTGAGATTGGCTTCTCACTTAGCATGACACTCTTCAATTTCATCCAGTTGCCTGCAAATGCCATAATTTTATTATTCTTTGTAGCTGAGTAATATTCCATTGTACATATATATACCACAGTTTCTTTATCCATTCATCAATTGAAGGACATCTAGGTTGGTTCCACAATCTGGTTATTGTGAATTGAGCAGCTATGAACATTGATGTGGCTGTATCTCTGTAGTATGCTGATTTTTAGTCCTTTGGGTATAGGCCAAGGAGTGGGAGAGCTGGGTCAAATGGTGGTTCCATTCCAAGGTTTCTAGGGAAACTCCACACTGCTTTCCAGAGTGTCTGCACTAATTTGCAACCCCACCAGCAATGTATGAGTGTACCTTTCTCCCCACATCCTCGCCAACACCTGTTGTTGCTTGTATTCTTGATAATCACCATTCTAATTGGGGTGAGATGGAATCTTAGGGTGGTTTTGATTTGCAATTCTCTTATTACTTAAGATGGTGAACAGTTTTCCATATGTTTGTTGATTGCTTGTAGATCTTCTTCTGAGAAGTGTCTATTCATTTCCTTAGACCATTTGTCTATTGGATTATTTGCATTCTTGGTGTAGAGTTTTTGAGTCCTTTATAGATTCTGGAGATTAGTGCTGTATCAGAAGTATGATTGGCAAAGATTTTCTCCCACTCTGTAGACTTTTTCTTCACATTGCTGATAATTTCCTTTGCTGAGAGAAAGATTTTTAGTTTCAATCTATCCCAGTTATTGATTCTTGATTTTATATCTTGTGGTGTGGGTGTTCTGTTAAGGAAGTCTGATCCTGGGTTGACATGATGAAGATCTGGACCTACATTTTCTTCTATAAGATGCAGGGTCTCTGGTCTGATTCTGAGATCCTTAATCTCTTTTGAGTTTAGTTTCATGCATGGTGAGAGATATGGGTTTAGTTTCATTCTGTTGTACAGGGATTTCCAATTCTCCCAGCACCATTTGTTGAAGAGGTTATCTTTTCTCCATTGCATCCCTTTGTCTAGTATGAGAAAATTGTATTTATTTGGGATTGTGTCTGTGTCCTCTATTCTGTACCATTGATCTACCTTTCTATTTTGGTACCAATACCATGCTGTTTTTGTTACTACTGCTTTGTAGTAGAGTTGATGATCTGGTATTGCAATACCCCCTGCTTCTCTCTTTCTGCTAAGGATTGCTTTAGCTATTCTGGGTTTCTTATTCTTCCACATGAATTTCATGATTGCTTGCTCTATTTGTGTAAGGTACGTCATGGGGATTTTAATTGGAATTGCATTGAATATGTATAGCACTTTTGGTAGTATGGCCATTTTGACTACATTAATTCTGCCTATCCAAGAACATGGGAGATCTTTCCATCTTCTAAGGTTTTCTTTAATTTCTTTCTTTAGTGTTCTGTAGTTCTCATTGTAGAGGTCTTTCACCTCTTTTGTGAGATTGATTCCCAAGTATTTTATGTTTTTTGATGCTATTGTGAATTGGGTAGTTTTCCTACTTATTCTTTCCATAGATTCATCACTTGTGTATAAAAATGCATTAGATATATGCATTGATCTTATATCCTGCTACTTTACTGAATTCACTTATGAGTTCTAAAAGTTTTCTGGTGGAATTTACTGGTTCCTCTAAGTATGTAATCATATAATCAGTAAATAGGGATAGATTGAGTTCTTCTTTTCCTATTCGTATCCCTTTAATTTCTTTGGTCTGTCTAATTGCTCTGGCTGGAGTTTCAAGGGCGATATTGAATAGAAGTGGTGAAAGAGGGCATCCCTGCCTTGTTCCAGTTTTTAGGGGGAATGCTTTCAGCTTTTCACCATTTAGAATGACATTAGCCATGGGCTTAGCATAGATGGCCTTTACAATGTTAAGGAATGTTCCCACTATCCCTATTTTTTCTAGTGTTTTGAGCATGAAGGGATGCTGTATTTTATCAAATGCTTTTTCTGCATCTATTGAAATAATCATGTGATTCTTGATTTTAAGTCTATTGGTACAGTGAATTACATTTATTGATTTCCTGATGTTGAACCAACCTTGCATCCCTGGGATGAAACCCATTTGATCATGGTGCACTATCTTTTTAATATGTTTTTGTATGCGATTTGCTAAAATTTTGTTGAGAATTTTTGTGTCGGTG